>NC_000080.6:7110000-7277500 GCF_000001635.26 Mus musculus | reverse complement strand
CAAGAACATATTTGATGAGGTCAAGGTCAGCTGTCTTCTTCTTCTTCTTCTTCTTCTTCTTCTTCTTCTTCTTCTTCTTCTTCTTCTTCTTCTTCTTCTTCTTCTTCTTCTTCTTCTTCTTCTGTGTAGCCCTGGCTTTCCTGGAACTTACTTTGTAGACCAGGCTGGCTTCAAACTCAGAAATCCACCTGCCTCTGCCTCCCAAGTGCTGGGATTAAAGGCTGGCATCACTATGACCTGCAGCTGTCTTCTTTAGTCACTTTGCTCTTTAATTTTTGGACAAGGTTGATCCTTAAACCTGAATCTCTGATTGGCTTGGCCAACAACTCATGGGGATCCTCCTGTGAATGCCTCCCCAGCACCTGTCTTTTATCAAATGTGGTAGAGGGGTCTGAATAAGAATGACTGCCCCCATCCCTGACCCCTCCCTACCCCCACTCCACACAAGCATGCCCCCAGTCTATGGAATGTAAACACTTGGTCCTCAGTCAGTGGCATTATTTGGGAAGGAATTAGGAGTTTCTTTCTGGAGGAAGTACCTCACTTGGGGGGGGGACAGGGTCTGGGAATTTAAAGCTTCACACTGCTCTCAGTTGGCTCTCTCTGTTCCAGGCCTTCAGTGCATCATGCTGCAGCTTCCTGCTTCTACTGCTATGCCTGCCTCATGCAGCCATGCCTCCACACCAGGATGACCTCTTATGCTTCTGGAAGTAAAAGCCCCAAAACAATCTTCTATAAGCTCTCCTGGTCAAGGTATTTTTATCACAGCAACAAAAAGGCAACAAAGACACATGAGTATTGGGGATGTGCCTCAGTTCCTCCACTTAACACAGCAAGCACCTTACAGACCGAGTCCTTGCTCCTCCCCTCAAATATTTTCAAGTTCTATGAACAACACACTTACCTATGGGCCATATGCCTACCTACACTACTCTATCAGGAGCACATTTACACATGTATATGTAAGCATGTTGTATGTATAAGTGTGTGAATGCAGAACTAAACACACTATTAGTAATCCTAACCCATCATACTTAGAGGGTCTTGATGTATCTTCAGGATGACTGAGAAAACACTGTTAGTGAGGCCTCAAAACCAACTAAGCCTTAGCCAAATCTGGGGCCTGTGCCTCTATTCAAGCCTCTCTCACCTTATACTCCTAGGGAGAAGATGAGGAAATATCTTCATTCTCCTAAGGGTGCTTCTCTTCTTACCTGGATAATTTCAAAGACTAGGAACCCACTGTTACCTTTAGTAGCTCTACTTCAATTACCTCCTCCACAGACCTCACCTTCTCCCCTCAGGAGCAGTATGTGAGCTAAGAGCCACCATGATGGGCACCACAGCACAAGGTACAGCCTGGAGTGCCACAGTGATGGGCACCACAGCACAAGTTACAGCCTAGACTGCAGGAGGTGGGCCGTGAGCCAGAGGCCCATTAGTCTTAGCAACTTATTACTGTGACTTCAGATGTTTGAACACAAAAACATTTTTTATAAATACTGACATATGAGCCAGTGTAAAATGCAGATTTCCTGATATTCTGATATGAATATCAGAAGCAGTATTCCAAAGTTTGATAATTAGCCATAATCGTGGCAAATGTTTGTCAGAAAGTCAAGCAGAAAACAAACAAACAGCCAAAAAAAAAAAAAACAAAACAAAAACAAAAAACAAAAAAAAACAAAAAAACAATAAAAAACCCAAATACCTTTAATCCCAGCACTCGGGAGTTAGAGACAGGCAGATTTCTGAGTTTGTGGCCAGCCTTGTCTACAAAGTGAGTTCCTGGACAGCCAGGGCTATACAGAGAAACCCTGTCTCAAAAACAACAACAACAACAAAAAAAAAAACAAACAAAAACATTTTCTTAGATTTATTGTAGTCTTCATAAACATGCTTTATCCAAAAAGTAAACAATACAATCTTTCAAGTTCATTAAGCCCACAACTTAAGAGTGCCCTCTATCAAATTTTTTGTTCAATCTTACTTCCTCAGTTCAACTTCTACCATCCCTAATTTTTTTCAAATGGCATGAATCTACTAGCTGATATTGGTATTAATAGGCATGGAATTTACCATTGCATATAAGTATATGATGTGCCATTTTTGAAACCTGCCATTTTTCTCTTTAACTCACTTTTTCAGGTTTGTTTGTTTGTTTTGTTTTGTTTTGTTTTTTTCTGAGACAGGGTTTCTCTGTATAGCCCTGGCTGTCCTGAAACTCACTTTGTAGACCAGTCTTGAACGCAGAAATCTGCCTGCCTCTGCCTCAGGAGTGCTGGGATTAAAGGCGTGCGCCACCACCGCCTGTCCAGGTTTTTGGGTTTTTTGGTTTGTTTGTTTTGTTTTGTTTTGTTTGAATAAGTTTTCACAAGTTAAAAGTATGGTTAGCTTTAGTTTTCAAAAAAATCAAAATTCAGAAAAATTACAAATGCTATGAAATTCAAATCTGTCTCCATTAAACAGTAGTTCCAAGATGTCTGAGTAAACATGGCTGAAGCAACCTTTGACTCTGGTAACTGAAGTCATTGTCATGTATACATCTACTGAATTTTAGATGCCAGCACACGCTCAAACAAACACTAATCCAAACTGTTTCCATGTAAGACTCCCATAAGCCTTAGGCAGCTAATTGTCATGAAATGACTGTAGATGAATTGCTTTTGCAAATCTGTTACTAGAGGGAGCATCCACTAATTTAATCATTTCCCTCCTCAAAATCTTGTTTTAACTCCTCCACTAACAACAGACTACGTGTTGAAGACTTCTAAATCATAAGAACGTTAGAATATCTAAGTCCCTTAACATCCAGTAGCCTCTGACTTCATTATTAAAGGAAAGCTCAACTTTGAGATTAATCAGCACAAAAATGCCACAAAAGCACTACCACACCCTGAAATACCCTAAAGAAGTTAACTTGTGATGAACCACCATGGATGTCTGAGCCCTACACTTTGAGGGAACCTGCAACACAGAAGCCTAGGCAGCCTGTGGGCACAGCACACCAGAGAAACTGACTGAGAGGCTCAAGCATCTTGCTGTGGGTGGGAAAGCACAGTGGCTGGCAGAATACAGCTTCCCACAGGGCTTCCATAGCATGCAGCACATGGGTGAATAACCAAACTCCCTTTAAGTTTCCTAAGTTGGAACTTGCCACCCGGATTTAACCGTGCTCCAAGACAATTGTTATGATGGCTAGACAAGTGTTCCAGAACACACCCTAGATATCTCTTAAACCCAACTCAGGAATCTCTAGAGCACTTTCCAGTCCTCTGTGCGAGGCAACGCCCCATCCAGGCCGCGCCCCTGCACCCCTCCTCCTGATACCAATTGAAGAGACCTCCCAGAGCATTCCCTCTGCCCAAAGCCCTCTCATAGGTCCCCGGCCAAGCCTTACCTTGGTCCCCATCTGTCCAGAGGTGGACACTTTACGGATCAGCTTCTGGGGCCCCTCATGCTCCGATTCACTCTCGAACGAATCCTCTCCAGGTCCTGCAGCAGTGGAAAACTCTCTGGCCCCAGGGACAGCTCCTCCTGCAAGGCCTTGAGGGTGGTGCTGGCTGCAGGCCCAGGCATCCTCTCTGATTCCTGCAGGGACACAGCAGTGCCCCGAGGGGCTATGGTCAGCTGCTGGTCTCTGCCTGAAAGTCTGAGCCCTGCTCCTAGCTAGCACCATCTTCCATGATCCCCTCTGCGCAGCACCCTGGACCCGGGACCCTGGATCACAAGCCTCCCCTGCCTAGACCTCTTGGGTCCTCTGTGCACTTCACGCCTGGGCACCCAGCCTTGGGATGTTCTGGTGTTGCTGACCCAGGATATGACCAGCAACAGATTGAGATGACAGATGTCGAGATACGCCTCGAAGGACCTCCCTCTCACTCCTCCTAGGGTCTGGAGGGCTCAGAGGGAATGGAGAGTAGAGATAGGCAGGGGCATGATGCAGCAGGCCAGGCAGAGGAGATCCTCCTCCCCTTGTTCTAGGCAGCAGGAGTGAGGAGAAAGCTCCTGAGGGAAAGGGGGACATGGGGCTATCTCCTATGTTCTGGGGTGCTCTCTGAACCCCGAATCCCTCCACATACTCGGACCACAAGGTACCATTCCAGCTAAGTAAAAGTTCCCTCTGCACAGGAGAAGAACTCGGTCTCATGGACCCTCACTCAGCACCATTGCTAGGACCTTACCTCCGCACCTCTGCCTGGGGGTTCCGGGCCTTTAGGCCACCTCTACAGTGCTGTTTAGTTTCGGGCCCACCCCCATCTGGCGCATTAGGTAGAGAAGAGCATTTTCTGGGAGGTTCAGCTCTGCTCTGAGAGCTTTTGGTTCAGAAAGAGCGATTCCCTTTGGCTAACAGGAAGCTGGGAAGGGCATGGTGAGGACTCAGAAACAAGAGAGGACATGCATGCAGCCCAAGATGACAATATGCTGAAATAAATGTCTAGGCTAAAGCGCCCATCCAGAATGCCTGGAAGAATGCACCGAACTACGTGAACAAAGTATAAAGTAAAGAATATATATACACACACCCACAGGAGAGAACACCACTCCCTGGTCCAGACTAAAGTCTGAGGAAAGAGAATCCACAGGCTGGAGCCTCAGCTCCCAGGCTTCCCTGACCAGCTGCTTCAGCACAGCCACAGGGAAGAGCTACCTTGCAGCAGCAGTGCACAATGCACATTTGACCTCAAAATCCTTCACAGGTGGGGGAAGAGGGGCTGAGGGAGAGGGTAGGAAAAGGACAGGCTTCCTGCTGTCCACCTTAGAAAACTTCACAGTGCTGTTAGTGATTTTCCAATGGTGAAGTCCCTACCGACTTGGTGGGGGGGGGGGTGCTCTCTTCAGTAGATCAATTCTTTTAGCCCTTCAGGTTCCTCCCCTAGTTTGTCACTTAGCCTTGACCTTGAAAATTCCTGGAAACTAAGATTTGGGGTTTTGATTCTTTCAGGTTTCAGGTGCAACCTTAAGCCCAGCAATGATCTGCTGCCAGCTCTAAGAGATTTTAACTACACTGAAAAAGGGAAATCCCTTTTGGTCATTCAGCAAGAGAGTGGTGCCATGTTTCTCAAACACAAGGCTCAAGAGACAGCCTCTCTTGTTCTTCAGTTATTCCCTTTAGCGAGGGAAAACATGGGCTGAAATGGACTTCAAAAGTCCTTCTGGCCCTATAATATGAACTTCTGTACCTACAAGTACACACTGCGGAGAACTTTCTAAGATACAATAGCATTAAATGGCCTTGGCCAGAGATCCAGATCAGTGCCTAGAGTACAGAAGGCCCATACACCGCCAAAACCTAAATAATGCCCTTTTAGTGACCTTTGTCTTAGTCTGACTATTTGGTCACAGACAAGTCAAGACAAAGACCCCTAGTAAAAGGCCTAACCCAGTTCAGACTTTTCCTTTTAATGTAAAGAAGACAGAGGGCACAAGCTGGGACCAAAATGTGATTATGATTCTAATGTTCTCTTCCCCACACTCTATAGAGTGAAAGGTCACTTTGGCAGCTATCCTGTATTTCAACCCACACATTAAACTTTCAGGTTTTTTTAAAGATTTATTTATTTATTATATGTAAGTACACTGTAGCTGTCTTCAGACATATCAGAAGAGGAAGTCAGATCTCGTTAGGGATGGCTGTGAGCCACCATGTGGTTACTGGGATTTGAACTCAGGACCTTTGGAAGAACAGTCAGTGCCCTTCCCCATTGAGCCATCTCAAAAGCCGTACTTTCAGGTTTTATATAGCAACATGTCCCAGAATCCAGTCAAGGGTGACTGAAGTGAAAGGTGGTCTAAGGCCCATGCCTATTTGGTGAAGAATACGGGTTCCATTTATTACTCTTTCAAAGGATGCTGATTGCTTAAAGACACATTGCACAGCTTCACATCCAGGAGCCAGGCAATTAATTCCTTAAAGTGCAGGTATCTTACTTATAAAAACCTAGCTTTGCAGCCCGCTCTGATCAACACAGAATTCAGTAGCCAGCTCCTAAGGCCTGTAACTTTGAAAAGCAAAGCCAGTCTAAGCTGGTTCCTGCTAAGTAAATGACTGCAACTCTACAGCATCTGCAGCTGTAGAGGAAACCCAGGATGGGTGGAAATACTGTGTAGGCAAAGAAAGGAAAGCTGCCTCATTTCCCACTAAAGGCAGCTCAGGGGAAAACCCTGGTGAAAGATCATGGCTTCTGAGAAACTTTCAAGGAATCCCCAATTTAAAATAGTATCTGACCTACTAACTACTTCTCCTAGTTCAAAGCTTTCACAGTGGTTCTCTGACCTAAGGGACATCCACTTGTCTTTTCTTTGTTCAGTGTGTTTCTTTGTTTTGAGGGAGTCCTCTAGCATACCTCAGGCCCAATCTGACTTGGAATTTATGGCAGGTCTCCTGCATCAAAATCTATTTCTCAAAATGCCTACTACAATTTCAAATACATAGCACATTGTCTCATTTGGTTCATAAAAAGTTCCTTGACTTTCTTTAGTGTTTTAGATTTTCAAATATTTCTCCCCTGCTGCTCACGAATTCCTTTTTATTACTGTTACTTTGAGATCTCCATTGGTGAGCCATTATAGAGCACACCTTTGGTTACAGAATTCCAGAGGCAGAGGCCAGCCTGGGCTATACAATGAAACTTCCATGTAGAACATATCACTAATCTTGTTGAAAGCTTACATGTTGGAGTTTAAGGTATGAGTGCTGCCAAGAATGGAAGCCAGTGTGGGTTACATTGTAACAGGCCTGCAAGAGCTACACAGCAAGATATTGTTTCAAACAAACAAACAAACAAACAAAAGCAAGAAAGAGTCTTTGCCATACAGTGTATAGATGCTACAGTCAGGGTTAAACAGAAAGGAGTAAAGCTGAACCCCCAGTCAGTTTTCTCCCTAATAAGGTGCCATACCACACCTCCAAAGTACAAGAGACATCAAAGCTGATTAAAACTTTATGAACACTCTATTAGTACTTACAATTATTCTGAACTAATCAATTGCTCACAAGCAGAATCATGAGTCACTTAAAGTGTATAATCCCATGTCCTACGGTTTTACCTTCAATTGTGATAGAACTTAATAGTTATGTGTCATATCTTGAAAACCATGAGTGGGTACTTGAGAAGCCATGGTGCAGGGCTCATGTTCCTGATCAGTGTAGAGCCAAAGGACTACAGATGGAACCAGCACAGACTGGAAGGCTGCCCTGGCAGCAATATGAAACTGACTCCGCAATCAATTTGTATTCCATACTCAGAACTTCACATTCAAAAAATTTGCCCTGTGTCAATTTTCTTAGTTGATACCCAGATAAAAAAAAAAAAAAAAAAAAAAACCATTCTGTGAGCAACAGTGCTGTCGATTACAGGAACTTCTGTGGTCCTAGCCCACATAGCCAAAGACTCTCGCCATCCAAGCAGAAAGTGGAACTGTACAACCTCTAGCTTGTATTGTGGCCTTTTTGCTTTATAACACTTCCCTTCCTAAGTGTCCATTAATTCTGGACTATTAACTGGTATACTGCCAACAGCTAATGCCAACAGGTTAAAAACCATTTGAAAATAAAATCCATTTTAGGCAATGAAGTATAGTCAAGCCTCTCTCCACTTAAGGTATTTTGTAAATACTCCCACAGTTTTAAACTGAGCTAGAATTGTAACTAGCTATCTGCTACCCACTCCCACCCACAATTAAGGAATGCTTTGCTAAATGTCTTCCTACCTGCTCATTCCCAACAGCAAAACACTTTGATTCTCCTTACTTATTTACTTTAGTGATGCTAGGGCAAGCCTTGCACTGGCATATGCTCTGTCCCAGATCTACATCCCAGCCCCCATTTTTTCTTCTCCTGTCTCTGGATCCAGAGTCTCAATATGTAGCTTATGCTGGTTCCCGAATCTGGGCCCTCCTTCTTCACCTAGTTGTTGTGAATACAGGTGTGCAGCACCACACCCAATTCCCCAAATACTTTTTGGGCTAAAATTTAAATTATGCCTATATTCACTAACACTGGACTATATTCCAAAGCTAGCAACAAAGAAAACCAAGAAACTTACTATGCTAGCAATATCTCCTTTAGGCTCAAGACGTAGCCAGAACAACGCTAAATAAAGCTAATATGTATCCAAATGTATCTAATTAACTTAATTTCATTCCCTCCCAGAGAGAATGGCAGGAAGTCCCAGAAAATCCCTTTTCTCCACATGAATCTCCAAGGAATCTTTTGTTTTTCTCTCTGAATAGGAGAAATCAGGCCATCAAAGTTTAGGCTCCATCAGGAGAGAGGGAGAAAGGGAGAGAGGGAGATAGAGGAAGAAAGGTAGAGAGAGACAGAGAGAGACAGAGAGAGAGAGAGAGAGAGAGAGAGAGAGAGAGAGAGACAGAGACAGAGACAGAGAGAGAAAGTGAGAGAGAAGGGAGAAGTGAAGAAGGGAGAAGGGAGGAAGCAGGAGGGAGGAGGAAGGAGAGAGATGAGAGAAGAAGATAGAAGGGAGAAGGGAGGAGAGAGGAGAGAGGAGAGAGAGAGGAGAGAGGAGGGAGGAGAAAGAAGAGAGAAGAGAGAAAAGAAAGCATAGTATGCCTTGGTTGAGTGGTGAAACAAAAAACATCTATGAGTATTTTAACCTATATGTCTTTGACACTGCAGACCTATTGCATAGGAAGTCTTTCCATCCAGAAAATAAGCATCAGAGAGATAGTCATCTGTCCTTTCAAAATAGGACAAGAGAAATATACTCTTCTGCATTTTGGCCAGAATAAACCTGATAATATGCAAGGCTTCTCTCTCTTTTAGGGGTGATGATCAGAATGGTCTCAAGCAACTCCAGAATTTCCACACCAAAGCAGAAGGCTTATGAACTCAAGGACCAAAAAGTCCAGCCAAGCAGCTATTGAAGCTAAAACTAAAGGCAGATTCATCAGTGCAGCCAAATCCCCAATGAATCTAATGGAAGAGAAAGCAGGAAAGAGCCTCAAACTGATGGGAATGGGGATAAATATCATAAACGGAACTCCAATAGCTCAGGTTCTAACATCAAAAATTTATAAATGGGCCACAAGAAACTGAAAAGCTTCTATAAGACAAAGGGCATAGCCAATAGGACAAATTGGCAAGCTACATATTCGGAAATAATGTTTACCAACTCCCCATCCAATGCATGGCCAATATCCAAAATATATAAAGAATTCAAGTAGCTATCCACCATAAGAGCTAAGAACACCATCTAAAAATGGGGTATAGAACTACACAAAAAATTCACAATGAATCTTGAATGGCTGAGAGCACTGAAGAAGTGTGCAACGTCCTTAGTCTTCAGGGAATAAAACCAAAATGACCCTGAGGTTTGTGTCCAGCAGTATACTTTCTAGTGAAGAATGCTAAGTTCAAAAACTCATGTGAAAGCATATGTTGGTGAGAATTTGAAGAAAGAGAAACATTCTTCTATTTCTGGTGGGACTGCAAAGTGCTATGGCAACTCTGGAAATCAATATGGAGTTCCTCAGAAATTTTCAGATAGATCTACCTGAGGGCCAAGGATCAACCTTACTGGTGCATGGCCTGCTACTTCGTTTTCACTTGATGGCTTATTACTCAGATTTTCTTATTGGGCTATGATTTCACTCTTGTCTTTCTGATTCTCAATCAGTTCTCCGTTTTTACACATTTTTTTGAAGTACCTCTAGCCATTGGGACTTATTTATACCTTCAAATCCCTCTAAATTGGGGGACTTCTAATACTTGGAGAAGCTGAGTGACAAAAGCAAAGTATGTTGAGCCCTTTGGTGTCCAGTGCACACGAATCTATGGGAGTCTAGGTATGATAATCCTCTAGAACATTCTTTAGGAAAGCAGCAGTATGCTCTCAGGTCCCTGTGTGACCTCACTTATCTTTGCCAGCTTTGTGGGCTTCTCTACTGCTGGTCTGAGAACAAATGGAAACTCCTGGAATAGATGTCTCATATCTCATTTCCTTTGTCATTATTAGTATACTAGTGGGAGTAGGTTTGATGGAAATATACTCTCAAACATTAATCAAACCAGTGCTTCTTATGAACCATCAGGATGAAGTACCAAGTTCAAGGACAATTCTGCACGAACTGCTCAAAGCCAGCCAAGTGGAGCAAGAAGAAAGCCAAGCAGAAGTCATTCATTACCACCACCCTCAGCACCTTTCTCCAGGACAGGGTAACTTATTTTTGGTAGAAGAAGAGATAACCTGAGATAGCTGCCCCATATTCCTTCAGAAAAGAAACGGCCAGCAATATTGGGGAAAGAATATGGGTGTCAGGGGGCAGTAAGCAGAATGTAAAGTGAATAAGTAAAAAGATATTAATACAAAAATATTTACTTATTTAAAAAATTGGGCAAAATATATTATTTAATGTCTAGTGTGTATACACTGGCAATAACTTTAACACACAGAGAGACTAGATGTTGTAAAGTAGGGTGCCTTTGTTTTTGACATAAACTATGAACATAGCAAAGATAAATAAAAAAGAAAGATGTGCATCCCAAAGATCCATTATTCTCCTCAAGTCTAAGTGTTTGTGCTCACTTTTACCAGAACTCTGGAAACCTCTGTTAATCCAGGTCTCAGGGCTCATCCAAAGTACAGTCCTGAGCCTGATATGGCCAAGTGTTCCTGTGTTGGTGGCTGACCTCTGCCTCAGGCTTCAGAGGCACTGGAGGGGCAGTCTTGGCCTTCAGGTGGCAGCCATTCCAGGTCCCCTACCATACCAGATAATGAGTCTTCCACAGATGCCTGTCATATCAAAATTAGAATTTTGGGTATTCCAAAGATTTGGATGCTACTCTATTCTATGAAAAGAATGCCCACTATCAAGGAATTCACCGTTAGAAAATATTGTCCAGGTTTTGTATAATTAAACCTATAGGAGAAGGATATTTGCCTCTGTGAGACAGGAAAACCCTGGGAAATTGGAGTGTATGTCACATGAATTGACTCAGGTGGCATATTTATTGTTGTGAAAAATCTATAGTCATGATGAATTGGTTACCTGCGACCATACAAGTTAACCAATGTCTGTATAATTGTTTTCCTTATTTGAAAGTGAGTAATGAGATCATCAGAGCAGTGGTTGCTAAGAATAAAATCACTGATTAACATGAATGATAGCACTGTACAGAGCATGGGCTTAATTTTCTGGGTCCAGTGCAAATAGCTGGGAGAGTTCAAAACAAAACCAATAAAAACAACAGGAATACAAACAACAACAATTGTTTAAAACCATTTTGAGTGCTGAGATTACTGGCATGTACCAACTCTGGCAAATTTTTTTTTGTATTCATAATAAACAAACAAACAAACAAACAAACATCCCTATTCCAATTCTAGCAGTTGCATCAGAGAGAGATGTGTGACACTGCATGTTGCTTCCTTTCTTCAGAAAGCTCAGGTCGTCAGTCCTATACCAGGTCAGCTGGACCTAAGACAGTGTAGTTGAACTTCTGGCTGCCATGGCATGATTCTACAACAATCCTTTTCTTGGTAAAATTGAGCCTGTATAGAGTAAGCTGCTTGTTGTTGGATCTAGGAGCCTTTAGGCCAGCAAACACATAAGCCACCCGTAGTGAAAGAGAAAAAAAAAATCACATTGGAAAAAAAATATGTGCCCTAATTGTAAGAAAAAGCCCTCAACTTTGAAGGCATCACCTATCTCCCCCTGATTTTTGAGCTCTGCATATTGATATTGTGTGGCTCAAGAAGGTAGTGAATTTCAGATGTTTTCTGAAAGAAGATATACATGATTTTTCACTCTTAAATCTGTGAGGTTAGGGGGTATATTAGCACAGGTTTAGCAAAGCCAGCATAAGAACACAGAAGCCAGAGATGATAATGCCAAAGGGACAGCATCCTGACCTTATAGACACATTAAAATTGAGGTTTCATCTCAACTCAGCCATTGCATTCCCTGCCCTACATTCTGAGTTATATATTTGCTGTGAGTACAGTATGATGTTACAACCTGCAACACCCTCATTGCTCAACTTCGCAATTCAGGAAGACAGATACTGGAGAAGTGATTGCTATGGGGCTACAATGTAGTAATGTACAGTCCAGGATGACTTTTGCTCTCTGATGCCCACTTAAATTGTCTGGTTGTATTTGAGAACAGGACCATGTGCAAGAAAATGTTTTGAAGATAGGACAGCAAGTTTACCATTTATATTTGCCCTGTAGATGATTCCATATGTTCAAAAAAATAGGGAGTTTTCCTTGTAAAAGATAGGATTGTAAACCAGTGATTTTGAGAAACTCATGGATATATATGTATATATATGAAAAGAATGCCCACTATCAAGGAATTCACCGTTAGAAAATATTGTCCAAGTTTTGTACAATTAAACCTATAGGAGAAAGATATTTGCCTCTTTGAGACAGGAAAACCCTGGGTAATTGGAGTGTATGTCACATGAATTGCTCAGGTGGCATATTTATTGTTGTGAAACATCTACTACATCCACAGTCCCTAGAGATTTGGGTGCTAACAAAATCTCTTAAGCATGTCAGAGTTCTAACCAACGTTCCCCCTCAAAAGCACATGACATCTAATGAAGCAGTAGAATTCTCCAGCTTTGGAAGGAGAGGTTTCCAAAGGGGATCCCACTGGTCCATGAGAGGCTCCAGGAGAGGCACCCCAGAAAAGGACCAAGTTGGGGAGAACTAGTTAGCAGGTAGGTCATGGCAGTTGCTAGTGGCATCATCAGTAATGCCTTCCTTGGAGAATCTCTTGTATCTAGGAGAGAACTAGAATCTTCTGCGTTGTCACCTGTGTTGTGACAGCAACTGCCTGTGGTTCATCACTTCTGTTTGCTCTGGGATCACCAGCAGGAATGTTTTCCCGGCTGGTCAGGCTATGTCAGAAAGAGAATGGCGATGAAGGAGAGACCAGACCAACAGAGAAGGAAGAGGGAATCCTTTCTCATGAAAAAGGAAGAAGGAAATCATTCTGGAGAAGGCACAGTGAGTCCTGGGCAGAGTTGGGGAACTTCCTGGTAGAGGTAGGCTTGAGCTGGGCTGTACAGGAGTAGGTCTTACAAGCTGAAGCCTTGGACTTTGCCAATGTCAGACAAAGATTCAAGAATTTCTGATGATTAGTTTGAAAGAGCCAGGAATTGACAAACCTGCAGCTACTTTTCTGGGAGCTATTTAATTTCATTTTGAGTGGCAAAGAATGCCAGGAGTGGGCACTATGAGAATAACAGTGTGTCCTTTCATGGAAGGGAGTTGAAACACTTCATCTTCCAGATTACTGTAGGTAACTTGAGTCTCTGATGAAAAGAACAGAGAAGGATGCTCCCCTGGTCATGTCATGTGGTGAGGTCTCAGACACTTTGGATTAATTAGTGCTTGATAGTGCTAAGCACTATGAACTTCAGGATTTCCCTGCAACACATCTGATATGACCTGACAATGTTCCCCATATCTTTATGTCTGAGGCAAATTATAGATTTCAGGGCAAAGGGTCCTGTAATAGGGAGTGTGGCATATGTCTGACAATGGTGGTTAGGAAGAGGAACATAGCTTAGCAAACCAGCTGGAAGATAGCTTTTCTGCTCTTTTAAGGATTCACCCCGTCTTTACCTTTTCTCTCCATCAATCTTCTTCTTGGGACTCTGAATGGTCTCCCCTGCCCCTGGGCCATCAAGTATGCAAATTCTTTTGTGTTTATCTATCTGCAGGGTCTGCTAGAAATACTTCAACCCAAAATTCCAACATCACTAATCAGATATCAAATATAAATAAAGTTAGAGAACTGAAATTGCATAAGATGAAGATCAGCAATAACATGGAGGAAATGTGTGGAATCCTGAACGTTTACATGTATGAGGATTTGAATTACAGGTAGGAATTATGCCCAGTACCCTGTTGCCTGTATTGTGCCATCTGTTAACCCAATGTCCTTCTATGAATGGAGTGTGATCTCCCATCATTCAATTAAGTAGCCCTGACAGGTGTTTAATTGTTGGATAAACAAAGTGCTGTGTGTTTATTATCAACTTATTTTGTACTTGACCCTGGGATGCTTGCAATCTGATTGTTGCTGTCGACAGCTGGAAGGACCTGCTCACACTTGTTGCCTCTCAGTGTGTGAATGCAATGACTGCAGGCTTCAAGGCTTTACTCTGATATTGTTCATTATAATCTGAGAGATGGTACCTCCTTGGATTTATTTGGCATTCTAATTGTGTCTGTGTGTGTGAACTTAGGCTCTGTGTGTTTTGTTCAGGACTGAGGCTCTGGGACCTTTGATGGGGTCTGAGGATTTGTGTGTTGCACAGTTTGCAGGTAGTGTTAGTGTTGAGTCCATACAGGTCCAAAGTGATCACCAGGGAAGTTTCTTCCTGGTGTTTCCTTGGTGTCACACGGGAATCTCCTGGGGGAGGAGATGTGATAAAGCCTTTCTCCTGTAAATACTAGTTGTGTCCTCTGGGAATTCACATAACAACAGGAACCAAGGAATGAGAATCCCTGCCTTAAAAATAAGAGGAACGTCATTACAGATACCTATTGGACCCTTGCCTGTGGCACAGTGTATTGGAAAATTGTCATAGAAGTAGTCTATTCCTTCATGCTTGCCCAGAAAGCTCTTGAAGGTCAGCTAACTCCATTAGGTCTCCTTGCTCTGCTGTCCTCTGCCCAGGATAGTAAGTTTAATTAGCACCAAGGGGACCCAGTTTTAAGGAACTAGGATGTGGCATGCAATTGGCTTGGGTAGTCCATGATACAGCCTGTTTGCACATGATTATTGAATCCTCAGTTCAGCAGATTATTTGCTTCTTGGGCCATGCCCTAACACAGGATGAACACTGAATTCAACATCATTAAATCACAACATGAGAAGACAATGTTGGATATGGATAAAATGACCCAGTCCATAATTGCTTCCATGAAGTTCTCTGAGGAGCTGTTAAAAGATAACTATTCCTACAGGTGAGTCAGTGACACAACTGAGACCCCGAGAACTAGGCAGGGAATCCTTCTGTCCTTTTAGGACTTTGAACAAACGCAAGGGCTCTAGTTCTATGTTATCTGTTTTTTATTTAGGAACCCTGCCCTGAGGCAAGGGTCTTGGATTTATACCTCTTGGACTCAGTTGTCCTAAGTGTGAAGAGTGTCCAAGACCCTCCAATCTTAATTCTTCCAAATTCAAGGTCCTCTACATAGAAAACTTTTCTACCACGTTGGGAATATCCAGGAACTCTGAACCTCTAGGGTTCTGACCACAGATTAAAAGATCAAGGATTCCCTACAAAAATGGAAAGAGTGTACACTTGTTGGGTCAGCTCACCTCTCTCAGAGGAGATAAGCCCTCTCCCTGATGAAGGTTTTATGGTACCACAGACCTATAATCAACCATAAAGAACATTTCCTCTTCTGTGATGTATAGGGTGCACTCTTGGTGTCAGGGCTCTCAGAAGTTTGTTGAGTCCTGTGGAACATGGGTGGTATCTTGATTTGACCTGCCTCTGTTTGGTGCTGCTATGTATACTATAGACTCTTCTGGGACCGTCTGGGGTTCAGGGCCCTTGTGGGACCATGGGACTTGTAGGAGTGGCAAGCCAATGGAATCTGGCTGGGAATCACCAATTTTTTTTTGTGGATCAGCATCAAGCAGAAACACCGCCTCTGTGAGTGCACTCAACTAAAGGAAAAAGTGAGGATATTACTGAATGAGAACAGAAAGCTGCTGGTGGAGCAGGCTGGAACGAAAGTGTCCCATGGGGAAGAAAAGAGGTTCTGTGAGGAGGCCAGCAAGAACATCTGTGCCTCAAGTGCCAAGGAACAGCAGGTAGGATGATGTGTATCAGAGGCAGATTGCCCTCATGTCTAACCATAAACATAGACAATCCAATATCATAGTCCACCAACTTCTCCAGGCACTCACCTATGTCTCCTCCAAGTGTTTGTTTATGTGATCATCTACAGGGCTCTCTGTGGAGGTAGCCTGGTTCAAGAAACTGCATGTTTGGCATGCAAATGTTCCTGTTCTGCTAGAATCACTAAGGGGGATAGGTTGTTTACACATCACAGTTCTACATGCATTAAGTTTGAAGGATGCTGTGTTGGAGCCCTTGTTGAGAATAGCAAGAGCTTTGAAGGAAGAAGTAAAGGCCTGTAGCTCATTTGCTTTACAGAGATCTTGTGAGATTCTAGGTAGGAAATAGTTTGCAGGGATGACACCTAGTGTAATTGAAAAATAAGTGGATTTCATTGCTGTCTTTTGGCGGCTTTTCTATTCCCCCCTTTCCCCTCTATCTCAAAATGGTCTCTACAGGCTTCATATATCTTGGTTCACACTGAGAGGTCCTGAGTAGCATATTGTCAGTCCCATTTTCTTTGAGTGATGTTGGAGAGGTCATTCCTGGTCTGAGAGTCTGGAGTTGTCTGGATGACCAGAGATGACAGAAAGGCTTCTCACAGGCTCAGGTTTGGTGTGAGATTTCTGAGGCTTCATGAAAAAATTTCTTAATATATGCCCCCTATTCTGACCAAGAAGAGTGTTCTCTAGTGATTTTTTTTTTGTTCTTCGGATGTTTTATTTTATTTTTTATTAGGTATTTTCCTCGTTTACATTTTCAATGCTATCCTAAAGGTCCCCCATACCCACCCCCCCAATCCCCTATCCACCCACTCCCCCTTTTTGGCCCTGGCGTTCCCCTGTACTGGGGCATATAAAGTTTGCAAATCCAATGGGCCTCTCTTTGAAGTGATGGCCGACTAGGCCATCTTTTGATACATATGCAGGTAAAGACAAGAGCTCCCGGGTACTGGTTAGTTCATATTGTTGTTCCACCTATAGGGTTGCAGTTCCCTTTAGCTCCTTGGGTAATTTCTCTAGCTCCTCCATTATGGGCCGTGTGACCCATCCAATAGCTGACTTTGATCATCTGTTAGATGTTTTTTTCTGTCCCCTGTGACAGGGATTCTCTGTCCAGCACTGGCTGTCCTGGAACTCACTCTGTAGACCCAGCTGGCCTCGAATTTAGAAATCTGCCTGCCTCTGCCTCCCAAGTGCTGGGATTAAAGTAGTGAGCCACTATGACCTGGCTTCCCTAGTGCTTTTTATTCCTCTAAAATAATCGCAGAGTCGTTGGGTCTCCCTTGAAACATCTCCTCTGCATAGTCTGAATTATCTTGGTCCTGAACCATAACAGATACCTCGTTGTTTTCTGGTCAGTTATGATTTTATGTGAATAAGTCTGTGTCTGCTTCTGTGTGTGTCTTTGTCTGTGACTGTGTGTCTGTGTGTTTCTTTTTGTGTATGAATTGTTTTCCTGACCTGTGCCTCTCTCGGTATGTTGGGAGGCCATTCAATGACATCTGAATTGTCCAGTTATTCTCTATATTACTTCTTTGAGCATTGGTCTCGCAATAAACTTGACATTTCCTGTTTTGTTCTGTTCAGTAGTCTTTGCATCTTCTGTTCACTATCAGGTAGCACCCCCTCTCTCGTTTATTTCAACAAATTGATAAACAATACAGCTATTTTAAAAATAAGTGTTAGATTTCTTCACTTTCCCTGCATAGAGTTATCTCCCTGGGAGATTTGTGTTTGTCTTATTGGCTCCACCATGAACATGCACAGAATCCTACCGTGCATCCCTCTGCTAACATGGGTTTTGCTAACTATATCGTGGGCATGGCTTTGTTTCAGGTTAGATTCCTCCTCATAGTTGGCACAATGCTGCATTTCATAAATGTCACAGCACGTTATTTCACCAGCTTTCTTCTGACTGATATTGAGGAAGATTTAATATCACATGAACTGTAATAGGTTAAAAAGTTCCTGGGTAGTGACCAAAAGTCACTGTCTTCCTCTGATGCTACCAAGGAACAAGTGTAGGTATAGTGAGGGCTACTGAGAGAGTCAACATGGGGCTTGCTGGAGGCTTTTCTTAGGAATCTCTTTCTTGGGAATTTGGTATTGTGTTGTCCAGGTTATCTGTGCAGTGCTTGTAACTTCCTCGTAGGACCAGAAAGTATCTGCATAAAAATTTTTATTGAAGATTAGTTAATTACAGATGAGGGCTGTAAAGACTGCCTGAGTCTAAGAACCTTATACACATACTCGTCAGAGGTCCTAGTAGGTGCTCATGCAAAAGGAAATGTCCTGGGCCACAGTAACTTTTTCATTGATTTGTGTTTGTGTGTCTCTGTGTGTGTATTGTGTAGTGTGTATGTTTGTATTTCTTTTGTGTGAAGTGTCTGTTAGTCTTTGTATGTTTGGACCACCTTTGGCTGAGCTTGTTTATACTAAAGTTGTGTGTTTGTGTAATACTAGGTAATTTTTTTGTTTGTGATATGGGTGCTTGTATTTTCAAATGTGTGTGTGTGTGTCTGTGTGTGTGTGTGTGTGTGTGTGTGTGTGTGTGTGTGTGTGTGTGATTGTGCATAAATGCAGCTGTGTGTGTCTCTAGAGGACAAATTTAATGAGAAATGCACTCTGAGGTTTTAGTTTACACCTATGAAATATCAAATACAGCAGTCCAATTATTCTGCATGCTCACCTAAAACCCAAGAAAAAAGGACATAAAAATTCTTGTAGGGTCAGATTTTTAACTGACTAGAGAGAAAACTATTCATTCTCATTCAAATCTTTAGAGCAAATATGAGGCATATGGTATATGGAGGTAAGGAGGAGGTTGCTGTATAAAATTCATGTGTTTATGTCCCTTTTCTGCTCTTGGTGAATTGTGAAGGACCACTGGAAGGTCAGGTGGCTCACTGTGTCTTCTAAGCATTCCAGGTTGTTTTCCTCAATGCCTGCCACCATTACATTTCTGCTACCTCTGCTCAGTAAAGCGTTGCCTTGTAGTTTGTCTTGGATTTTACTCATAGAGAGATTGAGTTGTTTGGAGCTAAACTTGCATCCAGCAGAATTCCCATAGATGTGAAGCAAACCAGGCCTGTTTCAGGAGCCCATTGAGGGTCTTGATAATCTAAAGTACTCACACTATCTTATCTGTGTAGATATTCAGCATGACTGTTCTTCAACATCATTTTGTCAGAGTTAAAATCAGCCTCAGTGGGGGTTGGGAGAAATGAGGACCTTCAGACAGTTCTGGTAGTATAAAATTGGTTATGTCTTTTAGAAGCCATGTTCAGAAAGTAGAAAAGAAGTCCACTTTGACCCAGTGCTTCCAGAACAAGGAGGAGTTATCCACAGAGTCTAGGCCGCTCAGGTTTGTAGTGGTCCGCAGAGCAGCCCTGAAGAAGAAGCTATCCTGATGTCCATCTGCTGAAGGATGAAAAGACCCTGTGTGGTGCAGCACTTCCATGAACTCAGTGTGAGATAATCCATGCAAGCATGTCCTTCAACTAGTCAGCCTTATCCTACTCAAAATAGTCCTGGCACAATCACATTCTGGGGAGAAAACGGTTCCTTTGGATCCTGGTTATAGACAGTTCCTATTACTCTGGGCTCATACCTTTGGACACCAAGTCAGTCAGATGATGGAAAAGGGAGATCCTATTGGAAGAAACTGTTTACTTTGGGACAAGTCAGAAACAGTGAGCAAGAACAAGAGGCTGGTCCACCACCAACATGTGACCCTAGGCTGGGAAACAAACCTATTCTACACAGCCTTGGGTACTTGCTGTGCCAGATTGGATAATAGAACAAGAACCCTGAATCCCAGACTGGTTTATGAGTGGAAAGCATATCACTGACTGCGCTGCCTATATGCTATGCCCACTAAGTACCTTTCCCATTCAAGATTTGTTTTTATGCCTCCAAATTGTCCTGGGAGATTTTTATATTAGTATTAACCGGGAAACTAAAGAGGTCACTGCAATACAATATGCTTGTATTGCATTAACTCAAATATTATGTGTGTTTGAGAGTGTGCCCTACAATAGTCATAGATGTACAGGGGTGTTGTTCTGTTTTTTCATGACCATCACATTTAAGGTTCATTGCTCAGCCTTGTGTATATTTTTATTTAGCATACTCTTGCAGATTGTTTGACCTATGAAGTACCCATGGGGTTTTGTGTTGTATGTTGTCTCTGGTTATTTGGAGATAGAGGGATTGACAAGAGGAAGCCTGTGAAGTTCCTGTACTGGAGAAATAATCATAGCCTTCACTTCAGTTCAGGGCACGCTCCCACCCCATAAGGAATCCACATGGTTTTCTAGGTTGCACACATCTCTCTTGGACTCACATTCAGACATTGTTCAATTGTTATTACTCAATATAATATACCCGCACAACTGGGGAAATGTGGTGTTTTTTAGAACTCCAGTATAATGTGCAGTTGACAGTTGCGTTTCTAGCAGTTTTTAAAAGGTGAGAAACAATTCCAAGCTCAGGTGTTCTATGACACTTGGGATGCACGTTATGATCTCAGCTGATAGGTCATGTTAGTTTGTCCAGCTGAATAGAGCTGTTCTGGAAGAGGCAGCTCAATTGACAAATGTTTAACAGGCCTTTCTTTCTTCCTTTCCTAAGTGTGAAATAGTCCAGCAGAAAGCATAACATGGCACCGACAACGACATGATCTCCCTCAAAGAGAAGTGTGGGGGAGGAGCACTGTGTGTGCACAAAAAATACACCACTGTTGCCTCTCATCCCTAATAACCATGGCTGTAATGGGCTGTATGCTCCTCCTTTATTTTGGTTTCTTTGGTATGAACAGGCCTTAATTTCATCTAGCCTCTGGCCCAGGAAGAGTGCACATTTAAAGGGACTCAGAGAAATGCTGAGACACATCAAGAGCTGCTGGGCATCCAGGAAGAATCTGAGTGCAAATTTATCTTTCCTGATGGGTCATCATCAATAATTACATGGAGATCAGTCAACAAAATTGTAAAACCTTGGGTCCAAGTCTACAACCTGTGTTCTGCTTTGACTTGGGAGGCCATATCCTTCAGACCCACATTCCAAAAGGAGAGTGTTGCTTAAATTTCTCCTGCAAAGATTGCTACCTCCAGGAACTGCTTTTCTACTAAGTTGCCAAGGACAGCCACAGGCTATAAGTCTGTGCTACAAAATGAGCAGACTAAGAATTTTGCTTTGCACAATTTTTGTGGTTTGACTTTGGTTTGAGTTTTGATTAGTTTAGTTATTTGTTTTTTCTTGTTTTGATTCCAAGTTTTGTTATTTATTGTTTGTTTATTTGTTCTTGTAATTAATTTGATATTTTGGTAAGTCTATAGACAGTATATATTGACTGTCAGCTTTCAGTTACAATTGAGTACATTGCATTTATTCTTATGACTAACATAGTATTCTCCAACTCTTTACTCTTAAGATCCTTGTTATTTCAGGTGTGATCATGAAATCCCACAGATATCAGACCCAGATGGATCTCTGCATTCTTCATGGAACTTGGGCTCCATAGTTTCTTTACAGCCAGACTAAACTTCAAAGTCCAACATACATTCAGTGTGGAGAGTGTGTCCAACTCTCTGGATAGGAACTTAATGTTGGAAAACTTACCCATGCTGCATCCTTGTTGTCAAATATTTAGCTACTGTGAAAATCCTGTGGATGATGGTGTTGAACACATTAACGTCAATTACATCAGTATTTCTGTAATAGCTCTCATTGAATCAAAGCATAGTCTAAGGGAATAAAAAGCTGTCAGAAAACACAGCAATGTATGCTTCTGCTTTCCTGCAAATATACAATCACTGGAAACTGGGAGTAGAGATAATAAATTCCAAAATCTTTTTGGGGATACGTGTCTGTGGGGGTCCTTCAAAGTTCATTTTATTACTTTATGATTCACCTGTGTCTGCCAAAAGACATCATTCAAAAATGTTGAAGATTTTAACTAGTTATCATCCTATAAAGTCCTAACAAATGCGTTTTTTATTTTATATTTTCATTACTTACATTTCAAATGTTAAACCCTTTCCTTGTTTCCCCTCGAAGATCCCCTTTTTCCTACCCCCAACCCCTGCTCCCCAACCCACCCACTCCCTCTTCCTTGCCCTGACATTCCCCTTTACTGGGGCACAGAACCTTCACAGGACCAAGGATCTCCTCCCAGTGATGACCGACCAGGCCTTCCTCTACTACATATTTAGCTAGATCCATGAGTTTCACCATGTGTTTTCTGTGGTTGGTGGTTTAGTCCCAGGGATCTCTGGAGGTGCTGGTTAGTTCATATTGTTTTTCCTCCTATGGGGCTGCAAACCCTTCAGCTCCATAGTTCCTTTCTCTAGCTCCTTCACTGGGGACCCTGTGCTCTGACCAATGGATGGCTGTGAGCATCTACTGCTGTATTGGTCAGGCAGTGGCAGAGCCTCTCAGTAGACAGATATATCAGGCTCCTGTCAGAAATCTCTTGTTGGCATCCGTTGTAGTGTCTGGTTTTTGTGGTTGTTTATGGGATGGATCCCCAGGTGAAGTCTTTGGATGGATATGAGGTGTCCTCCTGCCTCAGCACAAATTTGAACACAAATTTGTACACATGCATCCACACACAGGTGTACAGGCACACCAAACAGGCGCTGACACTGTAACCTAAGTACCTTATGAATCCCTTTGACCTTCTGGCCTATGCATCTTTTATCTGTCTTTAAACACAGACAACATACCTGACATACCACTTTGTAACCTCATGTACTAAAGAGAAGTTCTTTAAGTCAGAAGTGATGGAACATTACTGTTATCCCAAGACTCAGGAAAGGTGTGAAAATTACAAGTCCAGGGCCAGCCTGAGCTACATCATGCTATCTCCAAAACGAAACAAAATAAAGCAAAACCAAAGTTTGTTTTATAAGCATTTGTTCAGTTGGTAGAGTACTTCCCTAGCATGAACTCAGGGGGATGGAGACAGGTAAGTCAATTTCTTCAGCTTCATAACAAGTTTAGGACTAGTCTGAGCTACAGGGAAATGGGCAGGTGTGAGATCAACAATACTGTGTGTGTGTGTGTTCTGAGAGAGAGAGAGGGAGAGAGAGAAAGAGAGAGAGAGAGAGAGAGAGAGAGAGAGAGAGAAAGAGTTTATTGTTAAGACACGTAGATGTGACTTTGATAACTTCTTTCTTGAGCAGTCCATGGGCACTGTGGAGGTCTGAATGCAAATAGCCCCCATATATTTGGGAAGGATTAAGAGATGTAGCCTAATGGAGGAGTTTCAAAAGCCCATAGCATTCCTTGTCTCCTGCCTGTGGATCAGATATAAACTCTCAGCTATCACTCCAGTATGATGCCTGTCTCCTGCCATGCTCCCCACCATAAGAGTCATGGACTAGCCCTGTGCACCCATGAGCCCCAGTAGACGCCTTCCTCTATACGTTGCCTTGGTCATGCTTTCTCTCCATAGCAGTAGCAAAGTAACCAAGACGGCCCCCTGATATGTACAACTACCACCACCCAACCCCCACACAGTCGTTCTCAGTAAACTCCATTTATGGTTCATACAGACTTGTACTAAATTTCTCTTTTGTGGTGTAAGTTAAGAGTCTCATTTTTCAGTGAGTAGAAGTCCCCCTAAGGGACAGTTGCCAATGTTGAGCTGTGTCTTCCATTTCCACTGCCATTACTATGCAGCCCAGGACTGCTTGGGGACCTTTCCTGAAGTGCCTTCCCCAGCCCTTTAGTTTCAAAGGCCCTCTCTAGTCTCCTGGATTCCTGCCTCCCTGGTAGATGTCATGCTGGCTACTGAGTCACCTACAGCCGCCTTCAGGCTCCTTCTGTGATTATTCTCCAGAGTTGATTCCAAGAGAATAATCACAGAATTATTGATTCCGAGAGCACCTGGGTTGATTCTTGGCAACTGCGTGTCTTGTCTTTGGAGCTCTAAGCTGGAATCTGAAGTGCTGGGTCCTACCACTGTATAGAGGGGCTCTGCTAGAAGTATTCTCAGGGGATCATAAGAGCTAGCTTTCCCATGCTGCCCCTGGCGTTTCCCCTGCACATTTGGATGGAACCTTGTGTTTTCTATTTCTTTAAAAGAAAACATATTTATTTTCAAGTTTATTTTAGGTATATGAGCATTTTGCCCACAGTATATGTCTTTGCACCATGACTTTGCTGTATGCGTAGAGGCCAGAAGAGGGTGTCAGATCCTCTGAAATTGGAGTTGCAGATGAATGTTAGCCATTGTGTGAGTGCTAGGAACCCAACTTGGGTCCCCTGGAAGACAACCAGTGCTCATAACCTATAGCTGACTCTCCTGCCCTGAACGTGCCATTTCTTGAACTACAACTAAATCTGTCACAATTTATATTTATTTTAGACTCAATTGTTTCATCCTCTCTCTGTGGAAAGCAGACCTCATGTTGGTTTGTTCTTTTCTCTGCATCGTTAACAATCTCACCCAGCAGTCATGGAATACTTTTTTCATAGTTTTCTATACTGATCTCTTTGTTAGATGAATCATTTGTAATTATTAATCATTTTCTTCTCTTATAAGCAACATCAAGTGTGCGGAGAAAAAAAATACATCATCTTACCATATTTTAGCCAAAAGGAAGGAAAAAAATACATGCAATTATGGAATCCTGTTGCACATTAATAACCAGTAACCATGTTGAGACATAACCTACCAATTCAAAAATTCTTATTTTATCATATGTACACTTTTTACACATTGGGCTTTAGGTAGTTAAAATATTTAACAGTTTTTTATTTTTAATAATAACAATTTTTTTTTCTATTAGTAATGTGTGTGTGTGTGCAGAAGAACATGCTATCCTGGACATGTGGGGTCAGGGGACAACTTTGTAGCCTTAGTTCTCTCCTTCCACATTTATGTGCATTTAGTGATCTATTTAACTGACATCATTAGGCTTGTGTGGCCCATGCCTTTACCCACTGAGCCATCTCACCACCCCTATATTGTGCTTTAAAAAAAAATCTGTCTTTCATTTTAAAATGACATTTAGTTTTTTTGTTTCTCTTGATAATTAGGTGAGATGAGGACAACAGGAAAATAAGGTCATTTGTAGAATTTACACCTTGAGTTATGAGCTGGAAGTAACAGTGCATGTGGGATGGTCATGTTTACATGCCTGCAATCTCAGCACCTGTGAAGAAAGAAGAAAAAAGGAAAAGCTCCATTGTACTCTATGAAGCACCATAGGAATGATACTCGCCCACACAACTAAAGCGTAGCTGTTCCTTCATTGCGAGCTCCACAGGGGCTTCATAAAGTGGGATTGAGACCAGAGTTCTCCTTCCTTGCACCAGATGTATTATCAGTACTGAGATGCAATCTGCTTGTGAGCCTCCCTCAAGGGCAGTCCTCACTTTAGAGTCTTTATCAGTTTATTTCTGTGGGAAAGTGTTCGTCTCCAGCACGTTCCACTGAAGTCTGGCTAGAAAGGTAGAAACTACTGTTTTTTGTTGTTTGAATGGGAGATACACATGCCTCTATTCTGGGGGACTGCCTTCACCATGGTCTCCAGGGGCTGCATTAGAGGGAAGAAATAGCCCACACTGATGAGCATGGAAAAAAATGGACACTGGTTGCCTGGAGCATGAATATCAAAACTTATCAAGTACAGAGAGCATTGTGACAGATTGTTCCAATATATATATATAGTCATGTATACATATCTAATCCACATGCTCGTTTGACAAGGTTTTTTATGAAGGCTGTATGTTCTGGCCCTCTTAGTCTAGGTAAGGATTTATGACAGGTTCAAATGACTCATTTGGTGACAATGATGCTATGCGACTTCTGAGACTTCAAAGTGCAGTGTGAGTATATCTCTCTTTCTATCTCAGAATAAATCTTGGGACACCTGACTTTCGGTGTACAAAGTTCCATTCAATACTGCGAAGCCAGCATGCTAGAACAAGTGAGAGCCTGGCCTTGGAGCTGCAGATTCCTAAGAAGCCCTGCATGTACTCAGAGTCCTGAGTCTCAAATCATTAAGGACTACAAACTCTACTCAGACAAGAAAATCTGGTGGCTCCTGGGAAAATCCAGAGCAAACCCTTTTGGGTAGACACCTCCAGGATGCATGCTTTATTCCCTACCCTCACCCCTGCAAAAAGCAAACAACAACAAAAACCAAACCAAACAACCAAAAACAAAACAAAACCAAAAACCTCCAAACTAAAGCAAACAAGGTCACTGAGGAGAACTGCCCAGCAAAACACTACTAAGCATGCAAGAAAGCAAGCTGACACAAATGGGGCCCATATGTGGACAAATGGGAGAATTTATTCAGGCAACTATAAATAAAAGAAATATTTCTAAATAAAAGTGCTTAAAATGGTTAATGAGATGCTAGGCGTGGTAACACATGCCTTTAGTTCTAGCATTTGGGAGGCAGGGGCAGATGGATATCTGTGAATCTGAGGCCTAATCCTAACCCTAACCCTGTCAACAAGTGGCAGGGTAGCCAGGCCTATGTAGAAAGATCCTGTTGTACATACATGCCCGCCCACCCATGCTCACACACAGGTTTAAAAGATAAATAAAACACAAAGTATATTTAAAAAGACCTAACAGCTTTTTAAAAGAATGAGATGAAAGTTGTAGGGAGATTAACAAATGAGAAGACAGTGGTCATATTAAGAAATTAAGAAGCAGGCTAAACGGAGACAGGAAGATTACTACAAATTTGAAGCCAGTCCCATCTCTGTAGAGACTGGCAGGCCAATCACCAGAACTACATAGCAAAACCTTACCTCAAAAGGACAAGAAATCAGCACTGGCAACTGAACATTGTTGCAAACAAAATTAGGGAATTGGATAATATATCAGAGAAAATTATCCAAGACTAGCAAAACACACACAGACACAAACAAAACAAAACAAAACAAAAGAAAACAAATCATCATCATCACCATCACCAGCAACAACAACAACAACAACAACAACAACAACAACAACACCAAAGAGGAGAATGGTGAAAGAAAGATCGAGATTTGGAGGATAGTATAAAATCTCTGTGTCAAATCTAGTTATAGAAACTCAAAATAGAGAAAATTGCATGGAACAGGAATGAAGATAAGTAACAGTTGAATTTAAAACATTTTCAGTCTTCTCTTGAGGGACATCTGGGTTGTTTCCAGTTTCTGGCTATTATAAATAAGGCTGCTATAAACATAGTGGAGCATGTGTCCTGGTTATATGTTGGGGTATGTTTTGGGTACATGCCAATTAGTGGTACAGCTGGGTCTTCAGGTAGATCTATTTACAAATTTCTGAGGAATCGCCAGATTGATTTCAGAAGTGGTTGGACCAGCTTTCAGTCCCACTAGCAATGGAGGAGTGCTCCTCTTTCTCTGTATCTTCGGCAGCATCTGCTGTCACCTGAATCTTTGATCTTAGCCATTCTGACTGGTGTGAGGTGGAATCTCAGGGTTGTGTGGTTTGGCATTTCCCTGGTGACGAGGGATGTTGAACATTTCTTTAGGTGCTTCATGGTCATTCAGTATTCCTCAGTTGAGAATTCTCTGTTTAGCTCTGTTCCCCATTTTTAATAGGGTTATTTGGTTCTCTGGAGTTCTTCTTGAGTTCTTTGTATAGACTGGATATTAGCCTTTGATAGTATATAGGATTGGTAAAGATCTTTTCCCAATCTATTGGTTGCCATTTTGTTTCATTGACAGGGTTCTTTGCCATACAAAATGTTTGCAATTTTTTGAGGTCCCATTTGCCGATTGTTGATATTAGTTATCTGGAGACACCAAACCCAGACAATATTGCTGATGCCAAGAAGCACTTGCTGACAGGAATCTGGTGTGACTGTCCCCTGACCAATACAGATGCAAATACTCATAGGCAACCATCAAACTGAGCATGAGGATACCAGTGAAAGACCTAGGGGAAGGACTGAAGGAGCTGAAGGGGGTTGCATCCCCATAGGAAGAGCAATATCAACTAACTGGACCACCCCATGCTCCAAGAGACTAAACCATCAACCAAAGAATATACATGGAAGGATCCATGGCTCCAGATACATAAGTAGCAGAGGATGACCTTGTTCGGCATTAGTGGGAGGAGAGGCCCTTGGTCCTGTGCAGGTTTGATGACCCAGTGTAGGGGGATGCTAGAGGAAGGGTGGGACTGGTTGGGGGAGTGGGGGATCACCCTCATATAGGCAAAGAGGAGGCAGGAGAAAGAGGGTTGGGTGGGGGTGGTTGTGGACAGTTAAAGGGGGATATCATTTGAAATGTAAGCAAATAAAATGATTAATTAAAAATCCACCCCCCAAACCCAAAAAACATTTTCAGATTTAGAGAAGGATTTATATTTCAGGGTAAAATGAATATCAATTTCATAAGAAGAAACAAACAATCCTAAAACTAAAATCCACTTAGATTCAAACCATTAGTCCAAACACAAAATGAAAATATTAAAACTTGTTGGACAGAAACATAGTGAACTGAGAGTAGACATCTCATTGCTGGCCCGAGGTGCCAAAAGGTTGTTATGAAGGGTTGGTGTACACTTTCCATGTAGAATTCTGTAGACATTGAAATTTTGATTCAGGCATAGGAGGAAATAAAAATACAAGACTCAGAGGCCTTTGGTGAAAGAAATTGAAAAGCACATTCTCAGACACACACACACACACACACACACAGACACACACAGACACACGTACAGAGAGAGACACACACACACAGACACACACACAGAGACACACACACACATAAACACACAGAGACACACACACACAGACACACAGAGACACATACACACACAGACACACACACACACACACACACACACACACACACACACACACACACACCAGTGTCTAGAGTTCTGTGAAGCAATGCCCCTCCCTGCCTTTTTTGTCTCCCACCGCAGACTCTGTATCACTTCCCTCCTCTGTATGAGGGCAAAGCCTTAGAAGGTGGATGGTAATGTGGAACAGAGGACACACCCCACAATCTCCTAAAGTGTACTGTTCCCTGAGAAGGAAACAAGGTGAGGGGGAGGGGCGGTGGCAGCAAGGCTTTCCTAGAGCCCTGTAGTCTGATTAATACACACAATGAATGAAAACAGTCACGCTAAAAGTAGTGCTCTTAGGATGGTCTGGTAGTAGTGAGATCAAACCGTATTTTTAGGACATCCTTAAAACACAATGACTTGGAAGAGTTGAAAAACAGAACTAGTTATACTGTGCATTCAGGAGCAAAGAGAACACTTTTATTATACAGGACAGAATTTAATGTTATAAGACAATGGAGATGGTATTCTGTTTCTTGCTTTATGTTTTGAATTGTTTTATGTGAGTGTGTGCCTGCTTGTCTATCTGTGCATCATGTTCATGCAGGTACCTGAGGACAGAAGAGGGTATTGGATCTTTTGGAACTGGTGTTACAGGTAGCTGTGAGCTGCCCAAGGTGGTTACTGGACACTGAACGTGGGTCCTCAGGAAGAACACTGAGTGTTCTTAGTCACTGAGCCATCTCTCCAGCCCCTCCACCTACAAGACACCAGTTCCATTTATACAGAATCTGCTATCATAACCAGACCCCTTCCTTAGGTGCTCATGCAAGTTAGGACTTCAACGGGAACTGGGGAGATACCAACACTTAGAACATAGAAACAGCTGTATATGTAGTCACATTAATGAAGCAATCTGGATTATAACCCTGGCTCTGGGATTTACACAGGTCCCTGGGCAAGCTGCATTCTTCTTTTCCAGTTTTAATGTCTTTTCTTTCCTTCTTTCTTTCTTTCTTTCTTTCTTTCTTTCTTTCTTTCTTTCTTTCTTTCTTTCTATAAAAAAATAAAGTATGTGTGTGTTTGAGACAGAGACAGAGAAAGAGAGAGAGAAAGTGAGAGAGAGAGAGAGAGAGAGAGAGAGAGAGAGAGAGAGAGAGAGAGAGAGAGAGAGAGAGAGGAAACACAACTTTTTGGAGTTGGGTTGCTCATTCTGCCAGATGGTTTTGGGAGTCTGAAAGGCAGGCTTGTCAGTGAGTGCCTTTACTCCTGAGTTACATCACCAGCCTCTGCTCTGGTTATCCATGAATGGCACTGACCCTTGTGAGAACGAAGTGGGACGATGCAGGGGAAACATAACTCACAGGGTATCACAAGTCATTCTTTCAACAGACTTGAGAAACATGGAGTGTGCTGAGAACTGTACCAGAGCCAGGAAGATGGAAGATGTCAGTTATAATATTTGCTACCAGGAAGACGATATGTGAAAGCTGACTTCAAATAAGTCTTCTCAGTCATCATGACAGGATGGTGTGTAGCCATTTAGTGTAGAGAGGGCAGACAGGTTTTTGTTTTTCTTTTCTTTTCTTTTCTTTTCTTTTCTTTTCTTTTCTTTTCTTTTCTTTTCTTTTCTTTTCTTTCCCTTCCTTTCTTCCTTCTTCCTTCCTTCCTTTATTTCGTCTTTCTTTCTTTCTTTCTTTCTTTCTTTCTTTCTTTCTTTCTTTCTTTCTTTCTTTCTTTTTCTTTCTTTCTTTTTTTACCATGCAGCAAAGTCGGGAATACTTTTATGAGAAAGGTAGTCCTTAGGGTGAATTGTGAAAGATGAACAGGTGCTGTACAAGGCTGAGTAAGAGGAAGACCATTCCAGAACAGGGTGCATCATAAAGACAAGTGGCCTTAGGATAACCACCTACATGGAACTCCTTGTTCCAAGGGACTCCTAGTGAGGATAGTAGGACTTCAACTTGTGACTTGGGTCATGGCAAGAGGGATGACATATAAGCAGCTTAGAGAGGACACAACCAATGAAGGGAACCGGGGGTGGGGTGGGGCTTGGTTGGTCAGGCTCCTGAGGCCAAGCCTGACCACCTGAGTTCAATACCCAGCTCTCATATGGCAGAAGTTGGGAAACAATTCCTGCAAGCTGTCTTCTGACCTCTGCACACTTGCACATGGGGCCCACACACAAATAAGTAAAAATAGAGTAAAAACTTCAAAATTAGTAAGGAACATAATGCAGGCCAGAGAGGTGGGGGAGAGAAAGTGACAGGAAGGGGAAGCAAGGAGAGAAGGGGGTAACCCAGGCTTTTTTTTTTTTTTCTTTTCCTTTGCAGGACTAAGTGAATTGTGGTGACATTTACATAAGACTAGAGAGAAAAGTCAGCTGTCAGGAAAGCACATCATTTTACACAGGCTGAAAATAAGGCCAGGGGATAAAGGCAGACATTCCTGGTTAGGAAGTTGGCAGGCTTCTGGGCTGGAGAGATGGCTCAGTGATTAAGAGCATACACTGTCCTCTCTGAGGGCAGGGAGTTTGGTTTGAAGCACCCACACTGGGTGCCTCCTAACTCCAGCTCTAGGGGTACTGGATGCTTCTGGCCTCCATGAGAATTCACACTGCTGTGCACAAACCCACACACAGACACAGACACCCAAGTGAAAAAGCAAAGTCAAAAAATGTAACAACATGCTTGAAAAACAGCAGTTCGCTTCTGGTCTGGGATAGCTCAGTTGGCCTAGAGGAATGAAGGGCTGGGTTTGAGTGAGCCCCAGTGTTCATCTGTGATCCCAGTGCTGAGGTAAAGGCAGCATGGTCAGAATGATGGAGATCTGTGAGTTATCATCTGGCTGCTAACTAAAAGCAAGGGTGGAACTTGTAGACTGCTCACTCACCCCACTTAACCCTCATTCAAAGTAAATGAAGGGCAGGCTACTTAGGCAGCAGGTAAGAGGCCACTGAACAAAGCATAGTCACAAACAAAGAAGACCCAACATTCCAAGGCCCCTTTAAAGGAGAGATTCAGGAATGCAAATCTAGTCAGTCAAGTCATAGAAAGTGAGGGTTGGAAACCATCCAGTGGCTTAGCTCTCTCCACAATCCTTAGTGACCTTTATAGGTGTAGCTCCAGTGGAATATTAGCCTTGGAAGTTAGTATGACGTGGGAGCATGCTGGATCAAGTACGTGTTTTGAATTTTCGGTTTCAAAACGTGTGAATGCATCTGTCTACCAGACTAAGAGCCAGGAGATGGTGCTGGCAGGAGTCTGAAGTCCATGCGAGAGGAAATGACCCATGCAAATGCAGTCACTCCTCTGTTTGCAACTAGATGGAAACTGTCTCCACTGCCAGTAAAGATGATTTCAGGAAAGATGATTGAAAAACTTGCTAGTTGCAATTTTCATTTTCTTTTTCCCAGAGAGCAGCAGGAGAGACAGTTGACATTTTAGCTGTCTCTGAACTGCCCCTGTCCCTAATTTGAGTTGAGCGCTCACAGGGAACCACAGACCTGCTCCTTAGCTGGTTTACTTTCCACAAAATCTTCAGCCATAGAAAATGAATAAAAGCAGGGCTCCCCAGACAGCCCAGACAGACATCCAAGCTGCCAGAATAGGTGCTTGGGAGGGGCTCAGGAGCGCAAAGCACAGCCTTGCTCTTTTGAAGCCAGGTACTGTCCTGGGCAATTGGCTCCAGGCTCAGCTCAGGAGGCGACCGCCTGGAGCTACAGGCACCCGAGGCAAGGAATGCCTGAAGGAAAGGGGCCAGGTCCTGCTCACCCCTTGTGAGCTACTTGCCCCTGACATCCCCGATGCTCCTGTTGAGCCTGGGTCCTTGGTGAAGCTTCCTCTTTTAGCTGCACCACCGCCAGGTGCCTGTGACCGCCCGGTGGCTGCTTTCCTTTCCGCGCCATATATGGCCTGGCAGGGGGGGTCACATGCATCCCGGGCCGCCGGCCTGGAGGGGTCGCTGGGGAAGGGGCGGACGGCGGGAGAAAAGGGGAGGGGGTCGAAGGCAGAGACAGGAGACAGGTGTGGTGGCGGATTCTGGGGCCATGGGAGGCGGCAAAGGCTTGAGGAGCCCAGCGCTCGCCACCGCGCCCTGGAGCTGCACTCATGCGCTTCAGAGCGGGTGGCGGAGGAAGGGACCGGCGCGGGGGGGCGGGGGGCGAGCACGTCGGAAGCCAGAGAACTCCGTGTCCCTGCGCTCCGTCGGTCACCAGGCGCGGGCCGGCATGATGGAGCCGCAGCATGTGCACCATGTGCTTGGAGCCCAGAGCCCAGCCTGGGAGGAACTGGTGGGTACCGCGCCCGCGCCCACCCCTTCCGCTTGTCCTTGCTCCCCGCCTCCCTCTCCCGGCCCAGGTTCCGTGCAGGAAGCGGTCCGGGATGAGGTCCCCAGCTGCTTCCCAGCCGGGACAGCGCTTCCTCCCGCGCCCTGGCTCCTCCTTGCTCGCCGCCTGAAGCGCCTTTGTCCGGTCGGCCTCTGGGTCCTGAGAGGACCGTTTCCGTGCTTCATCCTTTTCTCAGCTTTGCACTTTATTCCCTAGAGTGGCATGGAGGCCAGGGAAGTGGAGGGGGCTGGGTTGCGCGGTCAGCGGATGGCATGGGGAGGGGACGGGGCTCACCTCTTGACCGCGCGCTGGCAGTCACCTGGACACCTGGACACGCAGGTTCCCGAGGACCGCCGCCTGGGAAGGCCCGCGGCTGCCAGAAGCCCAGAGCCACTCCTCTGACTCCGGTGGCCTTGGCTGCCCTGAACTGTTCCGAGGGTCAAGGACCTGGCCAGGGATCCAGCCCCAGATAACTTCGCTTTCGCCTGGATCTCACAGCACAGGCCACGCACAGATTGAGTCACTTTAGGGGCTCAGAGTGTTGCGTGTGAGAAGATGAGAGTCGGGGTCTTTGGATTTATTCCTTAAAATCCATTAACTTATTTCTTGCACCTCAAACTGAACCTTCTGTTATCCATCCATCCCTTCAGGGATTCCTCGCAGGAATCCCCGCCCTGCGTAGACCCTTGTAATCTTGAGTGGGCAATGAATTTTGGCTCTGCATACCCTATCTATGTATTTCTTACTCAATTTTGATTGACGTTGTGAACTGTCTCAAAAGCCTGGTCCAAAATTTCTGGCTTCATCCATGCTGAGGTGCTGTTTTGATGAGGTTTTCCCAGGGACTTCCTGAGTGTGCTCAGGTGCGCCCTCTGCCTGTTGAGAGCTTGTAGGTCAGGGGCCAGGCTTGCTTCTTTTCTTACCCTTTTACTTCCAGCCATTTTGCCAGGGTACAATTCACTGCCTCCTGCTTCCTGACCTTTCACGAGTGTCCTTCGACTTTGATCCATCTGCCACTGCGTTTGCTTTCGTGAGTTTGCACGTTAGGTAGCCCATCTGCTCGTGTTCTATTGCGATCATTATTAGGGAGTAAGGTGTTCTTGGTTAAACATACAATTCAGTCTTGACATTTTAGATCATTAGGAATGAAATCCAGCGACCTGTTTTGAACTTTACTATATAAAATCCTATCAGCTTCCACCACGTACAGCGGGAAGCTCCAAGTTATGTGTGGTGCTTTTTGGGTGCTGAATGCTAGGACTTCACCGCAGTTAGAAAATTAGAGAACCTCAGGCTTTCTTCTCCAAAGTGCTAAGAAACAGAGTGCTTTCTTATTCTCCTAGAAAATCTTCAGTACTCGTCTTGCCTCATGAACGTTTAAAGCTAAAACCTTCACAGAGATGTGAGATGGAGCAGGAGCAGTGGCTAATTGCTGAACTCTTCAAAACTTGGCATATGTAAGTGGCTAAGGCATTTTATTAGTTCAGCACATATTCTTATCCAACACCTGTCGTGTTCTGAGATTGTTGGGCAAGCTGTTAACTCTCAGACAAGCGTTGTCCCCAAGAACCTTACTTTGTAGCTGAAGGTTGACATCTATCCAAGTATGTGTCATAAAAAGTTCTCACGAGGGATTTTATTCAGAACTTTGTGTAATGACTACAATATTTAAGGATTTTTCAAATGCTTTATATAACTACATAAGAAAGTTGTGTTACCTGAACGACTAAAAGAGGAGTGTATTCAAGAGAAAGCAAGAATGTAGTAGAGGAAACAGCTTTAAATGTTAAATTTTCTGGCATGGGGTGCAATGGGGTTGACGATTTAATCTAAATATGTTTTGAAGGAACACTGGGTCCATCCGAATCCGTGTTGTTTATGTTTGGGACAGAGCATCACTTGTAGGACAGGCTGCTGGGGGATTTACTCGGTAGGCCAGGCAGGCCTGAAACTGCATGTCCTGCTCTTGCTTCAGCAGAGTACAAGGCATCATCAAATTCCCCAAAATCAGAGTCTCTAACTTTGATTCAGGGATCTCAAGAATCTGAATGAAGTGAGTTCTGGTTTCCTTCAGAATGAATCGATATGACCGCCATGCGGTAAGCTATACTTCGAACATTAATTGCTAGTCTATATATAATTTTTTTGAAAGTTTGATATATTTATTCACAAAAGCGATTCAGCTGCAGGGGCATGATCTTCTGTGAGGAAGTCAGCACTCCTGTTGATTCCCTTCCAGCCTCCTGATGAGATTCTCTTGGCTGAGGGTTCTCATGCATTCAGGTACTTAGCATGGTGTCTGATGTGGTCAGCGATGAAGGTTGCGATGAAGCAGTAGCTATGATCATAACCCTCTTGTAGCCTAAAAACAACAGGGATTTTCTTCTCTGTGCAGGCAGCTATGAAGTTATCAGGGAGTAACTGCCCATTTGAAAGAATCTTGTCATCTTTTCCTTGATCAATTAGGATGTCAATCTGGGAACCCGAATATGACTTCATGAGACAGGTCGCATCGTATGCCTTCCATTTGCTTTCATCTGGTCCCAAATATCCACGAAAAGTTTTTTTGCCCCAAGGACAGAGCACAGGGTTGCAAATTGGAGCAAATGCTGACACAGATCTGTATTTTCCAGGATTTTTCAAAGCACAAATCAGAGCTCCGTGGCCTCCCATGGAGTGACCAAAAATAGACATCCTCTGTGGGTCCACTGGGAAATTGGCATTTATGAGTTGTGGAAGCTCCTCTGTGACGTAAGAGCACATTCTGTAGTTAGCTTTCCAAGGATCTTCAGTGGCATTCACATAAAACCCAGCACCAATGCCGAAGTCCCAGCTGTCATCTTCTCCTTTAATATTGCAGCCACGAGGGCTGGTATCAGGGGCAATGACCACAAGGCCGGGCTCTGAGGCAGCTTGCTGATAGCCAGACTTTGATATGTAATTTTGTTCTGTGCAAGTTAAACCAGACAGCCAGTAAAGCGCTGGACACTTTCCACTCTCGGCCTGGGGTGGTAGGTAGACAGCAAATTTCATTTTACATTTCAGCTCAACACTGCTATGTTTGAAAACTTTCTGGAGCCCACCAAAGCACCTGTTGCTGGAAATCTGTTTGAGTGCCATTCTCCTCCTCGGTGAGGGGGAGGGGCCTATATATAATTTTAAGAAGCCACACTGTCTGTCTGTCTGTCTAACACAAACACCACACAGACACACACACAGACACACACACACAGATAGAGAGAGAGAGAGAGAGAGAGAGAGAGAGAGAGAGAGAGAGAGAGGTAGAGTGCGGGGAGGGAGAGAGAGAGAGAGAGAGAGAGAGAGAGAGAGAGAGAGAGATCAGATCTAAACAGTAGAATCACAGCTTTCTTGACTGTGTGTGCTTAGAGACTCTCATTTTCAAGACCTGTGTGTGTCCCCTCCCCCCATTGCTTCCTAGTAGGTGGCACAGAACAAGCAGCTGGTACATGCTCTGGCAACCACAGCTAGAGCCCCAGCTCCATGCCTCTCCAATCAAGATACATTTATCCTCTGAGACAAAATAAATCCTTCCTCTCTTAAAACAAAATAACAGCAAAGAAAGCAAACCTGTTTTAACCGGGATTCCAGTTCTGAGTTGTTTTATTTTTTTAAACTTTCTTAAAATTTAAATATAGGCAATTAAATATTTTACCATACAAACTTGACTAAAAGGGATTACTGTGCTATTATGGCATATGGCAAAATGCATGCAAGAATTTGGTCTCTCTCTCTCTGTCTCTCTGTCTCTCTCTCTCTCTCTCTCTCTCTGTCTCTCTCTCTCTCTGTCTCTCTCCTATGTATGATCTATTTTTTAGTGAACACAGTTTGAGTTTCAAGAAGATTGGATCTTGTAACAAAGGGTATATTTTAATGTTTGAAGCTATATGTGACCACATTGACTAACAGCACACATGTGGTCCAGACTTCACAAGAGAATGACAGTAAAAGAGCCATTAGCTAGAATCCAAGTACCTTCTGCCCTGCTTTCTATTAGAGATAGGGACCAAAGAAAATGTTGGGACACAAGTTGAAGTAGGGGAGAGAAAGGAGGTGATGGGAATGCCTGGCCTGGTTCTGCCTGCCTTTAATTTCAGCACTTGGGAGTACTCAGAGACAAGTAGATATCTGTGAGTTCAAGGCCCTGCAGGCTCTTCCTGGGTGTGCTTCCAAGCATCAGTACTTGAGGCAGGTGTTCCTTCTGCATCCATATTCATCCTAATCTGAGTTTTCAGCAGTATTTTATTTCACATTTAGATGAATAGGGGAATTTTGAGAAAGAAATGAAACATTCCTGGGTAAATTTTTGAAAATAAACAATCAGTTCCCCATAGGGGAATTAGTAATGAGTTTCCAACCAATCTAATGGAGGTCTTTGGAAGGAGGAGGTACTGAAAGGATTCCCTTCAGTGTTAGGAGTGGCTCCTGGAAAGTGCAGCATGAATTGTGAGGAGAGATAGTTAGCATGGTTGCAGTGTCAGCTCCCCATGACATCAGCAGTTCCTTCCCTAGACATTCTTTTGTATCCTGGAGAGGCCTGGCATGGTTTGAGATGTCACCTGTGTTGTGGCAACACCAACTGCACTTGGACCACTTTATGCACTGCCTTTCCTAATCATCCATAGATATGTTGGCTAGAGGAAGGATGCTACTTAGGAGAAAGAATGGACACAAGTGAGAGGAAGAAAGATGACCCTGGACCCTCAGGCTAAAGCATCAAGAAATAAATGGTCCTTGAAAATGCGCCACCATAAGTATTGGTCAGAAGATGGGAAAATTCCTGAAGGAGACCACAGTCTGTTTCTGGGTCTTCAGGAATTGGGACTCAGTAGTTAGTCTCTCTGGGAAGCTTCTGGCCTTCCCTGCTTGTCATGGATCCTGAATTTGTCAATGATTACAGGACATTAGTTTGTCCCAGGTCAATGAAGTTTTAAGGCTAAAGCTGTTGTCCTGGGAGTTTCAGGCTTCTGCTCTTACAGGGGAAATGGGTTTGAATGGGACAAAAGTGAAAGCAGCAGCAGGCAGAGGACTGTGAGTGAGATGTCAGCACCTCAGGGCTGGGCATCACTGTCCTTTACCCCAGGGACTCCATTAGGTGAACTGTCTGTCCAGCTCTCCTAAGAAGGAAAGAAATTGGCTTCCCAGGGAAGACCTTTCATTTCTCAGATGTCACAGAAGAATGTCTCTGAACAGTGTTCCCTAAAAGTTGCCCATATAGGTAGCAGGTGTGGGTATCAGTTTGTTCTCTAGTCTATCCACTGGACTGTCAAAATAGTGAGCCAGAGTAGAGACTGGTGCTTTCTTGCCAACTCTGGGCACACTGGGCTCTCATGCAGCTGACTTGGTGAGTCTGGGAACGAGTTGTGCTCTTGCACTGTTTTCCATCCATAGTATTGTTTCTAGAGTGACCTGACAGGAGATATGGGCATCTCCACACCATCTTGGTGCTTGTGGGCTATGGTATTTTTGTGATGGTTTCTATACCACAGTCTTATGGGCAGTACTGCCTAATTAAATCATATGTAGCTATGAATAAGCCTGAGGATCCTGTCCTTGGTCACATGATGCATGTGCTAATGAAGCAAAAGAGGTCTGACTGGGTCACATGCATTCCTGTTTTGTCAGATGTCTGTATAGGTCTCAGTGTTCTGTCAATGCTCTGTGCCTTGACAGTATGCATATTCACTTGTGTTCATCTACCCATAGGGGCTGCTGGTGTACCACCATCATCCCCAACACTCCTGTTCAGAAGATGGGTGAGGAAAGTGGAAAGTCTAATCAGTCAGCCGATGACCAGTGGGAAAAATGAGCTACAAGATCACCTGATCTTCATCAGTGAGAAAGCTTTGCACAAGAGGTATTTTTCATTCTGTCAAACATCATGGTCAATTTCTTGGGTCTATGGTATGGCCTACAATTTATTCTTATTAAATTTTATGGTACTGGGAGACTGTAACTCCAGGGTGTCACTGTGCCCAACCTTTTCTCCCTAAACATTCTCACAGGCTGAACTTGAAGTCAGAGCAGGAGTGAGCTGCGGATATAGGCTATTCAATTTCTTTTATATGAAACTGAAATCCTACCACTCAGGGATTGAAGAGGATGTGATGTCTCAGCATGTGTTAATAGAGGCACTGACATGTGACGGTTTGAGTGAGATATTAGTTGCTGTGAGGTTTTGTTTGATTGTTTGCTTGCTTGAGTTCTTTGTTTGTTTGTTTGCAAAGCTTTGTAATTGTCTGGCAGGTGTTGCTTGCTGAAGCTTGCTATATCACCAGGAAAGCTTGGTCCCATTTGGTCCATCCTGATACATGATGGAAGGTCTTGGGCTCATTAATACTCTTCTCAGATTTTGGGCCTTATAAACAGAATGTCCTCTGCATTTCCTCTGGATTCTATTTCAATTGTACTTTCTCATTCTCCCTGCAAACACACCCTGATTCTGTGTGCATGCATGTGTGTGTGTGTATGTGCGACTCTCTCTATATTCTGGTCATAAGGGTATGTGCTAGGACCTGAGGAATTGCCTGCCTTACACTCTGCTGACAATGCCAATGCTTAGGACTGGAAACCATACTTCAAGCAACAATGCACTTGCATTATGTGTTCAACTTGATGAAATATTTGAGTTCTGTGGTGAATTCACTATGACCTCCTTATGCTGGTTCATTCTCCCAGAAATGTAGATTATTTAGCTTGGCCAAATTCATAGGACTAGGCCAAAGATCAAGAGTCCCTGGTTTGAAAAAAAAAAAAAAAGGAGAAATGTCCTCACAGTTTCTGGTATACCCACACCCGTGCCATAAACTACTGAGAGTTTAGAGACCTAGTCTGTCCTTCCAGGCCTATGCGGGAGCTCAAAGAACCAGAACTCTAACCACCTCGATACCCAGCCTGTGGAGACATATGGACAAAAGAGCAAGATTAATAAGCTTAGATGATCCTAGTACATAGAGGTAGAAGGTAACATACTGTGAGCTTGGATAGTTCAGAATCCATCCTGGATTCAGGTGACCCTTGAAGCCTGTGTTCTTGGGGCTCTTTGCTTTTGGGGCCAGGCCCAACCACAGATCAAATCCTTACTATGAAAAATTGAAAGTGGAGACTAAGCAGGTAATGTTGGACCTGCAGAGCTTACAGAATGTGTACACTGAGGCCTCAGAGACATTTGAAGGCCTGGCAAAGAGAAAGGCTGCTATAGGTAACTGTCTGTCTTGCTTGGGAGCACATGAGCTGTAGAATTGCCATCTCTGCATTTGATCCTGCACAGGAGACTCTCCAGCTCTGGTTCTAGCTTTCCACCACTTCACACAGGAGCCTTTAGATTTGCTGTTGTAAACCTGTGGGTTGAAACACTTGGTGGGGTGAGTGTCAAAGGACCCTTTCACAGAGGTTGTGTATCAGACAATCCTTTATCTCAGATACTTCTATTATGGCTTATAACAGTACAAAAATTATAGTAACCAAGTAGCAATGAAAATAATCTTATGTTTGTGAAGTAACTGCATTAAATCATCCACTGCATTTGGTAGATAGAGAAACTCTGCTCTAGACAGAACTATTTGAATCATGTGAGGTCTTCTTGACCCCTGGGGCTGAGTCAGGGTCTGTAGAGAGCTAGTTACCAGCAGACCCATGTATAGCAAGTATTCCCCTTGTTTCTTTTTTTCCAATTCATAGTGCCTTTGCCCATTCCTTCGTGATGTTTCTCCATTAGGATGAACAGATAGGAACAACTGTAGTCCACTTCTTGTTTTTAGGAAACATGGATCCCTCTTGGTGTTGCGACTTTTGGAAGTAGCATGAGTGTTTCTGGAATTTGTGTTCTGTAGTTTTTTTCTTCTGAGAGCAGCTCACCTGGATGTCCTGGGTTCTTATCTAGGTCTTCCTGAGAACCAGGGTCTGGTGGGGTTGATGGTGTTTCTTTATAAGTTAATAGGAAAAGGAGAGCAGGGGATTTCTATGCAAACGGTGTTTGCAGAAACCTGCACAGCCACCTTCTGATGGAACTGAATCAGCTGAAGAAGGTAGACATGCTGAGGAGGCACAGGAATAAGAAAGTGCTGGAAGATGAGGCACTGGTGCAGCAGTACTTATGGGACTTAAAGGGGCCCCATAAGGACCAACAGGAAGAGACCATTGACTTCCAGAGTCAGGAACAGCAGGTAGAGACAGGCAGCTTTGTCAGGCTAATGGTTAGCTCCATCTGCCCTTCTAACTTCTAGACCAGCTCATCCACCTACCTGTGCTTTCATCCATCATCTTACTCATCCACACTCCAATCCAAGTACCTACCTCATGACAGCCATTGTTCAGGTCTATGTCCAAGCACAAATATTTCTGGGGAATGAGCTTCTTGCGAGAAAGTGGATTATCAGCAAGCAAATCCACCTCTGCTTAATGCTGCAGCCCAAAGATGAGTACAGTTCAATAATACACCACACACCTACAGGGTTCAGTGCACAGAGCTTTAAGTGAGTCAAGTCAGGGCTTGTGGCTTATTTGCTTGGCATCAGTCCTATAAGTTCACATGTGAGAAGCAGCTGCAAGGGTGGGGGCAATCCCTTTGCAAATGCCAAATGAGCAGTTCTTGACATCATCCTTTTTGGGGTGATATGTGGCATTTCTCATCTTTGCTGTCTACATTTCAAGACAATCTTTTTAATCTGTCCAGGACAGACTCACACTGACAGAACTCTGACTAGCAGAGTGTTAGCAATGTTTTTTGTGAATGAGGCTGGAGTACTCTCCTTTTCTGTAGATTACATTCTCCTGTTGACTGGATGACTATAGATGTGGGTAGGGACTCTGACAAGCTAGGGACATGGTGTCAGAGATTTAAGATTGCAAGAGGAAATTTTATGCAACCACTTCAGCATAGTCTGGCCAAGCAAAACATGCTCACCATAGCAATTGTATCTTCCACCTTTTGTTTTGCATAGTTTAAGATACCGCTCAAATTGCTGGTATTCTATAAATAAACGAATGTGTTCTTGCAGCACGAGGTGCTTTCTTTTTTGGTATTTTGCTCTCATTTACATCCTCTGTGTGTGGTGGATAGGCTGCGGATATGTGTGTTTTTGTGTGTGTGTATATTTTCTTTTTTGTATAGTATAGGCATGTGGTATTTTTTTTCATGCACTTTTTCATGCATTTTCTTCATTTTCTAGAAGATCTCATTGGGTTTCATTCTCAGCCTCTGTCTTGAAATATTGTTTGCTCTTTCCCCCAGAAGCTGGCTGCTTTGCTTGCCTGGCTGATCATCAACCACTGGTATCCTTTGTAAACACTTGCATTTTTATTCCAGTGTGTGCATGCTTTTGGATACCCCTCCACTAAGAACACATACTCTAATTATCAGGAACAGGATAATCTGGAGCAAAGGCTATAGTACTGCTGAGCAGAAGGACCTGGTCATGCAGAAGAAGAACAAGCAATAAAAAAAATCTGGTCTTGCTTGGTTGTCTCTCAGATGAAGTAGGAACAAAGCCTGGGAGGATCCTGTGGAGTGACTTTTGTGGGCTTCTTTCTGCTCATGGACAACCTGATGGTCACAGCCAGAAAGAGAACACATCAGAGTTTACATGGATCTAGTCTTCAGGACCTTCTGTCCAGGAAACAATATGTTTGATACTCAGTGAGTGTCTTCCTCCCTTCCAAACTCTCTGATATGTTATGAGCTTTCTGTTTTTGAACACACAGAGATGCTCCTGCTTCTAACTTTTAAGTGATGGAATTTAAAGGAGTGCATAACCATGGTTGGAAGAAACTACACTTTTATTGAGAAATACTGCCTGTAGACCTGAGATTGCCACCCTTGAACCCGGGTCTCTGCAGTTTCTGCCTATTTCTAGTGAATAGTGTTCTCTGGATAGAGAAGATTTAGGAGGTAGCTGGATGAACCCAGGCAGAGCCTCTGCTGCAGGGATGCCTAGAGCACTTCAGAGGAGTGTTCTGTAACAGAGTCCCATAAGAGCCAGCATACAGCATCCAGAGCTAGTCCTAAGTCTAACACATCATAATGAAAGTCATTTTTAAACAAACAGGATCACTTTCCCTCCCAGGTCCTTCCCTCCTTCCCTAACATGGTAGGAGGCAGTTGGTGTGGGGAGAGGGAAACCTGATCTGGTATTGGTAGAGGGAAAATGACTGAAGTCCTGAAGTCTGGCAGAAAGAATGTAAACAGGCAACCTCAGGAAACTGGACCCCCAGAATGCACCAGAGGCAGTGTCTTTTGCTTTGCAATTTTGTGAGGTCCCATTTGTTGATTCTCGATCTTACAGCACAAGCCATTGCTGTTCTATTCAGGAACTTTTTCCTTGTGCCCATATCTTTGAGGCTTTCCCCACTTTCTCCTGTATAAGTTTCAGTGTCTCTGGTTTTATGTGGAGTACTTTGATCCACTTAGACTTGAGTCTTGTTTAAGGAGATAAGAATGGATCAATTTGCATTCTTCTACATAACTGCCAGTTGTGGCAGCACCATTTGGTGAAAATGCTGTCTTTTTCCCACTGGATGGTTTTAGCTCCCTTGTCAAAGATCAAGTGACCATAGGTGTATGGATTCATTACTGGGTCTTCAATTCTTTTCCATTGATCTACCTGTCTGTTGCTGTACCAGTACCATGCAGTTTTTAGCACAATTGCTCTGTACTACAGCTTGAAATCAGGCATGGTGATTCCCCCAGAGGTTCTTTTATTGTTGAGAATAGTTTTTGCTATCTTAGGTTTTTTTATTATTCCAGATGAATTTGCAAATTGCATTTTCTAACTCAGTGAAGAATTGATTTGGAAGTTTGAATCTGTAGATTGCTTTTGTCAGGATAGCCATTTTGTCTATATTAATCCTGCCAACCCACGAGCATGGGGGATCTTTGCATCTTCTGTGGTCTTCTTCAATTTCTTTCTTCACAGACTTGAAGTTCTTATCATACAGATCTTTCACTTCCTTAGTTAGAGTCACGCCAAGGTATTTTATATTGTTTGTGACTCTTGTGAATGGTGTTGTTTCCCTAATTTCTTTCTCAGCCCGTTTATCCTGTGTGTAGAGAAAGGGCATTCATTTGTTTGAGTTAATTTTATATCCAGCTACTGCACTGAAGCTGTTTATCAGGATTAAGAGTTCTCTGGTAGAATTTTTAGGGTCACTTATACATACTATCATATCATCTGCAAATAGTGATAGTTTGTCTTCTTCCTTTCCAATTTGTATCCCCTCAATCTTCCTTTGTTGTCGACTTCAAGAACTATATTGAATAGGTAGGGAGAAAGTGGGCATCCTTGTCTAGTCCCTGATTTTAGTGAGATTGCTTCCAGCTTCTCTCCATTTAGTTTGATGGTGGTTTTCTGTAGATTGCTTTTGTCATGTTTAGGTATGGGCCTTGATTTCCTGATCTTTCCAAGACTTTTATCATGAATGGGTATTGGATTTTGTCAAATGCTTTTTCAGCATCTACCGAGATACATGTGTTTTTTTTTTCTTTGATTTTGTTTATATTGTGAATAATGCTGATGGAATTATATATATTAAACCATCCCTGCATCCCTGGGATCCAGCCTACTTGGTCATGATGGATGATTGTCTTGATGTGTTCTTGGATTCGGTTTGTGAGGATTTTATTACGTATTTTTGCATCCATGGTCATAAGGGAAATTCTCTGAAGTTCTCTTTCTTTCTCGGATCTTTGTGTGGTTTAGGTATCAGAGTAATTGTGGCTTCATAGAAAGAATTGGGTAGAGTACCTTCTGTTTCTATTTTATGGAATAGTTTGAGGAGAGTTGGAATCAGGTCTTCTTCGAAGGTCTGCTAGAACTCTGCACTAAACCCCTCATGTCTGGACTTTTTGGGGCTGGGAGACTATTGATGACTGCTTCTATTTCGTTTTGGAAATGAGAGTGTTTATAGCGTTAATCTGATTCTGATTTAACTTTGGTACCTGGTATCTGTCTAGGAAGTTGTCTATTTCATACAGGTTTTCAGTTTTCCTGAGTATAGCTTTTTGTAGTAGGATCTGATGATGTTTTGGATTTCCTCAGGTTCTGTTGTTATGTTATAAAGAACTCAAGTAGATAACCTTCATAAGAGCTAAGAACACAATCTAAAAATGGGGTAGAGAACTAAATACAACATTCACAACAACGCATCTTGAATGGCTGAGAAGCACTGAAGAAGTGTGCAAAGTCCTTTGTTTTCAGGTAAATGAATACCAAAAAGACCCTGAGGTTGGTGTCCAGCGTTATACTTTCCAGTGAAGAATGCTAAGATCAAAAAAACTCATGTGAAAGCATATGTTGGTGAGAATTTGAAGAAAGAGAAACATTCTTCCATTTCTGGTGGGACTGCAAAGTGCTATGGCAACTCTGGAAATCAATATGGAGTTCCTCAGAAATTTTCAGATAGATCTACCTGAGAGCGAAGGACCAACCTTACTGGTGCATGGCCTGCTACTTTCAGTTTTCACTTGATGGCTTGTTACTCAGATTTTCTTATTGGGCTATGACTTTGCTCTTGTCTTTCTGATTCTCAAGCAGTTCTCTGTTCTTACACATTGTTTTGAGGTACCTCTAGCCACTGGGACTTATTTATACCTTCAAATCCCTCTGAATTGGGGGACTTCTAATACTTGGAGAAGCTGAGTGACAAAAGCGAAGTATGTTGAGCCCTTTGGTGTCCAGTGCACACGAATCTATGGGAGTTTTGATATGATAATATAATATATAATATAAAATATACTCTCAAGAATAATTAATAAAACCAGTGCTTCTTACGGACCATCCGGACGAAGTACCAAGTTCAAGGACAGTTCTGCAAGAACTGCTCAAAGCCAGCCAAGTGGAGCAAGAAGAAAGCCAAGCAGAAGTCATTCATTCCCAGCACCCTCAGCACCTTTCTCCAGGACAGGGTCACTCAGCTTTGGTAGAAGAAGAGATGACCTGAGATAGCTGCCCCATATTCCCTCAGAAAAGAAGCAGCCAGCAATATTGGCGAAAGAATATGGGTGTCAGGGGGTAGAAAGCAGAGTGTAAAGTGAATAAATAAAAAGATATTAATACAAAAATATGTAATTATTTAAAAAAATTGGACAGAATGTATTGTTCTAGTAACTCTAGTGTGTATACACAGGCAATCACTTTAACACCCAGAGAGAATAGATGTGGTAAAATAGGGTGCCTTTGGTATTGACATAAACTATGTACATAGCAAAGATAAATAAAAAAGAAAGATGTTTGTCCCAAAGATCCATTATTCTCCTCAAGTCTAAGTGTTTGTGCTCACTTTTACCAGAACTCTGGAAACCTCTGTTAATCCAGGTCTCAGGGCTCATCCAAAGTACAGTCCTGAACTGTCTGTGGCCAAGTGTTCCTGTGTTGTTGGCTGACCTCTGCCTCAGGCTTCAGAGGCACTGGAGGGGGCAGTCTTGGCCTTCAGGTGGCAGCCATTCCAGGTCCTCTACCATACCAGATAGCGAGTCTTCCACAGATGCCTGACATCTCAAAAATAGAAGCTGGGGTATTCCAAAGATTGGGATGCCACTCTACAGTCATGATGAGTTGGTTACATGAGACCATACAAGTTAACTAATGTCTGTATGACTGTTTTCCTTATTTGAAAGTGAGTAATGACATCATCTGAGGAGTGGTTGCTAAGAATAAAATCACTGATTAACATGAATGATAGGACTGTACAGAGCATGGGCTTAATTTTCTTGGTCCAGTGCAAATAGCTGGGAGAGTTCAAAACAAAACCAATAGAAACAACAGGAATACTAACAAAAACAATTGTTTAAAACCCTTTTGAGTGCTGAGATTACTGGCATGTACCAACTCTGGCAATTTTTTTTGTTTTTATAATAAACAACCAAACATACAAACAAACAAACATCCCTATTCCAATTCCAGCAGTTTGCATCAGAGAGAGCTGTGTGACACTGCATGCTGCTTCCTTTCCTCAGATAGCTCAGGTCCTCAGTCCTATACCAGGTCAGCTGGACCTAAGACAGTGTAGTTGACCTTCTTGCTGTCACGGCATGATTCTACAACAATCCTTTTCTTGGTAAAATTGAGCCTGTATAGAGTAAGCCCCATGTTGTTGGAACCAGGACCCTTTAGGCCAGCAAACACACAAGCCACCCTTAGTGAAAGAGGAAAGGAAAAAATCATATTGGAAAAAAATATGTGCCCTAATTGTAAGAAAAAGCCCTCATCTTTGCAGCCATCACCTATCTCCCTGTGATTTTTGAGCTGTGCATATTGATATTGTGTGGATCAAGAAGGTAGTGAAATTCAGATGTTTTCTGAAAGAAGATATACATGATTTTTCACTCTTAAATCTGTGTGGTTGGGGGGTATTATAGCACAGGTTCAGGAAAGCCAGCATAAGAACAGAGAAGCCAGAGATGATAATGCCAAAGGGACAGCATCCTGACCTTATAGACACATTAAAATTGAGGTTTCATCTCAACTCAGGTCATTGCACTCCCAGCCCTACCTTCTGAGTATTATATTTGCTGTGAGTACAGTATGATGTTACAACCAGCAACACCCTCATTTCTCAACTTAGCAATTCAGGAAGACAGATATTGGAGAAGTAATTGCTATGAGGCTACAATGCAGTAATGTACAGTCCAGGATAACCATTACTCTCTGATGCCCACTTAAATTGTCTAGTTGTATTTGAGAACGGGAGCATGTGCAGGATAATGTTTTGAAGAAGGGACAGCAAGTTTACCATTTATATTTGCCCTGTAGATGATTCCGTATGTTCAAAAGAATAGGGAGTTTTCTTTCTAAAAGATAGGGTTGTAAACCAGAGATTTTGTAAAACTCATGGATATATATATACATATATATGAAAAAAATGCCCCGTATCAAGGAATACACCGTTAGAAAATATTGTCCATATTTTGTACAATTAAACCTATAGGAGAAAGATATTTGCCTCTGTGAGACAGGATAACCCTGGGAAATTGGAGTGTATGTCACATGAATTGACACAGCTGGTATATTTATTGTTGTGAAACATCTACCTAATCCACAATTCCTAGAGATTTGGGTGCTAACAAAATCTCTTAAGCATGTCAGTCCTAACCAACATTCCCCCTCAAAAGCACATGACGTCTAATAAAGCAGTTAGAATTCTCCTACTTTGGAAGGAGAGGTTGCCAAAGGGGATCCCACGGGTCCATGAGAGGCTCCAGGAGAGGCACCCCAGAAAAGGACCAAGTTGGGGAGAACTAGTTAGCAGGTAGATCAAGGCAGTTGCTAGTGACATCATCAGTAATGCCTTCCTTGGAGAATCTCTTGTATCTAGGAGAGAACTAGAATCTTCTGTGTTGTCACCTGTGTTGTGGTGACAGCAACTGCCTGTGGTTCATCCCTTCGGTTTGCTCTGGGTTCACCAGCAGGAATGTTTTCCTGGCTGCTCAGGCTATGTCAGAAAGAGAATGGCGATGAAGGAGAGACCAGACCAACAGAGAAGGAAGTGGGAATACTTTCTCATGAAAAAGGAAGAAGGAAATCATTCTGGAGAAGGCACAGTGACTCCTGGGCAGAGTTGGGGATCTTCCTGGTAAAGTTAGGCTTGAGCTGGGCCGTCCAGGAGTAGGTCTCACAAGCTGAAGCCTTGGACTTTGTCAATGTCAGAAAAAGAGTCAAGAATTTCTGATGATTAGTATGACAGAGCCAGGAATTGACAAACCTGCAGCTACTTTTCTGGGAGCTATTTAATTTCATTTTGAGTGGCAAAAAATGTCAGGAGTGGGCACTATGAGAATAACAGTGTGTCCTTTCATGGAAGGGAGTTGAAGCACTTCATCTTCCAGATTAATTATGGCTGGATAGTGCTAAGCACTATGAACTTCAGGATTTCCCTGTATCCCATCTGATATGACCTGACAATGTTTCCCATATCTTTATGTCTGAGGCAGCTTATACATTTCAAGGCAACAGGGCCTGTAACAGGAAGTGTGGCATATTTCTGACAATGGTGGTTAGGAAGAGGAACATAGCTTAGCAAACCAGCTGGAAGATAGCTTTTCTGCTCTTTTAAGGATTCACCCCGTCTTTATCTTTTCTCTCCCTCCATCTTCTTCTTGGGACTCAGAACGGTCTCCCCTGCCCCTGGGCCATCAAGTATGCAAATTCATTTGTGTTTATCTATCTGCAGGATCTGCTAGAAATACTTCAACCCAAAAGTCCAAAATCACTAAGCAGAAATCAAATATAAATGAACTAGAAGAATTGAATTTGGATATGAGGAAGATCAGTAATGACATGGAGGAAATGTGTGGAATCCTGGACCTTTACATGTTGAGGATTTGAACTACAGGTAGGAATTATGCCCAGTACCCTGTTGACTGTATTGTGCCATCTGTTAACCCAATTTCCTTCCATGAATGGAGTGTGTCATCTCCCATCATTCAATTAAGTAGCCCTGAAAGGTGTTTAATTGTTGGATAAACAAGGTGCTGTGTGTTTATTATCATCTTCTTTTGTACTTGACCTTGGGGTTTTTGCATTCTGATTGTTGCTGTAAACAGCTAGAAGGACCTGCTCACACTTACTGTCACTCAGTGTGTGAATGCAATTCCTGCAGGCTTCAAGGCTTTACTCTGATATTGTTCATTATATTCTGAGAGATGGCACCTCTCTGGATTTATTTGGCATTCTAATTGTGTCTGTTTGTGAACATAGTTGTGTGTGTTTTGTTCAGGACTGGGGCTCTGGGACATTTGATGGGGTCTGAGGATTTGTGTGATGCACACTTTGCAGGTCCTGTTAGTGTTGAATCCATAGAGGTCCAAAGTATTCACCAGGGAAGGCTGCTCCTGGTGTTTCCTTGTTGTCACACAGGAATCTCCTGGGGGAGGAGATGTGATAAAGCCTTTCTACTGTAAATACTAGTTGTATCCTCTGGGAATTCATATAACAACAGGAACCAAGGAATGAGAATCCCTGCCTTAAAAATAAGAGGAAAGTCATTACAGATATCTACTGGTCCCATGCCTGTGGCACAGTGTAGTGTAAAATTGTCATAGAAGTAGTCTATTCCTACATGCTTGCCCAGGAAGCCCTTGAAGGTCAGGTAGCTCCATTTGGTCCCCTGGCTCTGCTGTCCTCTGCCCAGGATAGTAAGTTTAATTAGCACCTAGGGGACCCAGTGTGAATGAGCCAGGATGTGGCATGCACTTGGCTTGGGTAGTCCATGATATAGCCTGTTTGCACATGATTATTGATTCCTTAATTCAGCAGATTATTTGCTTCTTGGGCCATGCCCTAACACAGGATGAACACTGAATTCAACATCATTAAATCACAACATGAGAAGACAATGTTGGATATGAATAAAATGATCCAGTCCATAATTGGTTCCATGCAGTACTCCAAGGAACTGATAGAAGATAACTATTCCTACAGGTGAGTCAGTGACACAACTGAGACCCCAGAACTAGGCAGGGAATGCTTCTGTCATTTTAGGACTTTGAACAAAAGCAAGGGTTCTGGTTCTATGCTATCTGTTTTTATCCAGGAACCCTGCTCTGAAGCAAGGGTCTTGGATTTGTACCTCTTAGACACAGGTGTCCTAAGTGTGAAGAGTGTCCAAGACCCTCCAATCTTTATTCTTCCAAATTCAAGGTCCTCTACATAGAAAACTTTTCCACCACTCTGGGAATATCCAGGAACCCTGAACCTCTAGGGTTCTGACCACAGATTAAAAGATCTAGGATTTCAGACAAAAATGGAAAGAGTGTACACATGTTGGGTCAGCTCACCTCTCTCAGGGGGGATAAGCCCTCTCCCTGCTGAAGGTTTTATGGTACCACAGACCTATAATCAACCATGAGGAACATTTCCTCTTCTGTGATGTATAGGGTGCACTCTTGGTGTCAGGTTTTTAGAAGTTTGTTGAGTCCTGTGGAATATGGCTGGTATCTTGATATGACCTGCCTCTGTTTGGTGCTGCTGTGTAACTGTGGACTCTTTTGGGGCTGTCTGGGAATCAGGGCCCTTGCAGGGATCATAGGACTTGTAGGAGTGGCAAGCCAATGGAATCTGGCTGGGAATCACCAATTTTTCTTTGTGGATCAGCATTAAGGAGGACCACCTCCTCCATGAGTGCACTCAACTCAACAAAAAAGTAAGGATATTTTTGAATGAGAACAGAAGGCTGCTGGTGGAGCAGGCTGGCCATAAGTGTCCTGTGGGGAAGAAAAGAGGTTCTCTGATGAGGCCAGCAAGAACATCTGTGTCCCAAGTGCCAAGGAACAGCAGGTAGGATGATGTGTATCATAGGCAGATTGCCCTCATGTCTAAACATAAACATAGACAATCCAATGTAATAGTCCACCAACTTCTCCAGGCCCTCACCTATGTCTCCTCCAAGGGTTTGTTTATGTGATCATCTACAGGGCTCTCTGTGGAGGTAGCCTGGTTCAAGAAACTGCATGTTTGGCATGCAAATGTTCCTGCTCTGCTAGAATCACTAAGGGAGATAGGTTGATTACACATCACAACACTATATGCCTTAAGTTTGAAGGATGCTGTGTTGGAGCCCTTCTTGAGAATAGCAAGAGCTTTGAAGGAAGAAGTAAATGCCTGTAGCTCATTTGCTTTACAGGGATCTTGTGAGATTCTAGGTAGGAAATAGTTTGCAGGGATGACAGCCTTGTGTAATTGACAAATAAGTGGATTTCATTACTGTCTTTTGGTGGCTTTTCTATTCCCCCCTTTTTCCCTCTATCTCAAAATGGTCTCTTCAGGCTTCATATATCTTGGTTCACACTGAGAGAGCCGGAGTAGCAGCTTGTCAGTTCTATTTTCTTTGAGTGCTGTTGGAGTGGTCATTCCTGGGCCTTAGAGTCTGGAGTTGGCTGGATGACCAGAGATGACAGAAAGGCTCCTCACAGGTTCATGTTTGGTGTGTGATTTTTGAGGCTTCATGAAAAAATTTCTTAATATATGCCCCCAAATTGGACCAAGAAGAGTGTTCTCTAGTGATTTTTGTTAGATGTTTCCCTCCTCTCCTCCCAAACCCCCAAGACATGGTTTCTCTGTTCACACTGGCTGTCCTGGAACTCACTCTGTATACCCGGCTGGCCTCAAACTCAGAAATCTGCCTGCCTCTGCCTCCCAAGTGCTGGGATTAAAGGAGTGTGCCACTATGACCCGGCTTCTCTAGTGCTTTTTATTCCTCTAAAATGACGGCAGATTCCTTGGGTCTCCCTTGAAACATCACCTCTGCATAGTCTGAATTATCTTGGTCCTGAACCATAACAGATACCTCATTGTTTTCTGCTCAGTTATGATTTTATGTGAATAAGTCTGTGTGTGCTTGTGTGCGTCTGTGTCTGTGACTGTGTATCTGTGTGTTTCTTTTTGTGTATGCATGGTTTTTCCGACCTGTGTCTCAATCAGCCTCAGTGGGGGCTGAGAGAAATGAGGTCCTTCAGACAGTTCTGGTAGTATAAAATTGGTTATGTCTGTTAGAAGCCATGTTCAGAAAGTGGAAAAGAAGTCCTCTTTGACCCAAGGCTTCCAGAACAAGGAGGAGATATCCACAGAGTCTAGGGTGCTCAGGGTTGCAGTGGTCCTCAGAGCAGCCCTGAAGGAGAAGCTATCCTGATGTCCATCTGCTGAAGAATGAAAAGGTCCTTTGTGTTTCAGCCCTTCCATGAACTCAGTGTGAGATAATCCATGCAAGCTTTTGTCCTTCAACTAACAGCCTTTTCTTACTCAAAAGAGCCCTGGCACAATCACATTCTGGGGAAAAAAACGTTCTTTTGGATCCTGGTTATAGACAGTTCCTATTAGTCTGGGCTCATACCTTTGGACACCAAGTCAGTTAGGTGATGGAAAAGGGAGATCCTATTGGAAGAAACTGTTTACTTTGAGACAAGTCTGAAACAGGGAACAAGAAAAAGAGGCTGGTCCACCACCAACATGTGAGCCTAGGCTGGGAAACAAACCTATTCTACACAGCCTTGGGAACTTGCTGAGCCAGATTGGATAATAGGACAAGAACCCTGACTTCCAGACCAGTTTATGAGTGGAAAGCATATCACTGACTGCGCTGCCTATATGCTATGCCCACTAAGTACCTTTTCCATTCAAGATTTGTTTTTTTTATGCCTGCAAAGTATCCTGGGAGATTTTTATATTTGTATTAACCATGAAACTAAACAGGTCACTGCAAAACAATATGCTTGTATTGCATAAACACAAATATTATGTGTGTTTGAGAGTGTGCCCTGCAATAGTCATAGATGTACAGGGGTGTTGTTCTGTTTCTTCATGACCATCACTTTTAAGGTTCATTGCCCAGCCTTGGAAATATTTTTATTTAGCACACTCTTGCAGATTCTAGGAACCATGAATTACCCATGGGTATTGTGTTGTATGGTGTCTCTGGTTATTTGCAGATAGAAGATTGACAAGAGGAACCCTGTGAGGTTCCTGACTGGAGAAATAATCATAGCCTTCACTTCAGTTCAGGGCATGCTCCCACCCCATAAGGAATCCACATGGTTTCTAGGTAGCACACATCTCTCTTGAACTCACATTCAAACATTGCTACAATGTTATTACTCAATATAATGTACCTGCACACCTGGGGAAACGTGGTGTTTTTTAAAACGCCAGTATAATGTGTAGTTGACAGTTCAGTTTCTAGCAGTTTTTAAAAGGTGAAAAACAATTCCAAGCTCAGGTGCTCTATGACACTTGGCATGCACGGTATGATCTCAGCTGATAGGACATGTTGGTTTGTCCAGCTGAATAGAGCTGTTCTGGGAGGGACAGCTCAATTGACAAATGCTTAACCGGCCTTTGTTTCTTTCTTCCCTAAGTGTGAAATAGGCAGGCAGAAAGCAGAACATGGCACAGACCAGGACATGATCTCCCTCAAAGAGAAGTGCTGGAGGAAGAGCACTGAGTGTGCACAGGAAATACACCACTGTTGCCTCTCATCCCTAATAACCATGGCTGTAATGGGCTGTATGCTCCTCCTTTATTTTGTTTCTTTGGTATGAACAGGCCTTAATTTCATCTAGCCTCTGGCCCAGGAAGAGTGCACATTTAAAGGGACTCAGAGAATTGCTGAGACACATCAAGAGCTGCTGGGCATCCAGGAAGATTCTGAGAGTTTAAATTTATCTTTTCCTGATGGGTCATCATCAATAATTACATGGAGATCAGTCAACAAAATTGTAAAACCTTGGATCCAAGTCTACAACCTGTGTTCTGCTTTGACTTGGGAGGCCATATCCTTCAGACCCACACTCCAAAAGGAGAGTGTTGCTTAAATTTCTCCTGCAAAGTTTGTTACCTCCAGGAACTGCTTTTCTGCTAAGTTGCCAAGGACAGCCACAGGCTGTAAGGCTGTGCTACAAAATGAGCAGACTAAGAATTTTGCTTTGCACAATTTTTGTGGTTTGATTTGGTTTGAGTTTTGATTAGTTTAGTTACTTGGTTTTTCTTGTTTTCATTCAAAGTTTTGTTATTTATTGGTTATTTATTGTTCTTGTAATTAATTTGATATTTTGATAAGGTTATACACAGTACATATTGACTGTCAGCTTTCAGTTACAATTGAGTACATTGCATTTTTTCTTATGACTAACACAGTGATCTCCAACTCTTCACTCTTAAGAAACTTATTATTTCAGGTGTGATCATGAAATCCCACAGATATCAGACCCAGATGGATCTCTGCATTTTTGATGGGACTTGGGCTCCATAGTTTCTTCTGAGCCAGACTGAACTACAAACTCCTTCATACATTCAGTATGGAGAGTTTTTCTAACTGTCTGTATAGGAACTTAATGATGGAAAACTTACCCATGCTGCATCGTTGCTGTCAAATATTTAGCTACTGTGAAAATACTGTGGATGATGGTGTTGAACGCATTAATGGCAAATACATCAGTATTTTTGTAATGGCTCTCATTAAATCAAAGCATAATCTAAGGGAATAAAAAGCTGTCAGAAAACACAGCAGTGTATGCTTCTGCGTTCCTTCAAATATACAATCACTGGTAATTGCAAGTAGAGATAATAAATTCCAAAATCTTTTGGGGGATAGGTTTCTGTGGGGGTCCTTCAATGTTCATTTTATTACTTTATGATTCACCTGTGTCTGCCAAAAAGCATCATTCAAAAACGATGAAGATTGTAATTAGGTATCATCCTATAAAGTCCTAACAAATGCCTTTTTTATTTGATATTTTCTTTACTTACATTTCAAATGTTAAACCCTTTCCTAGTTTCCCCTCTGAAGATCCCCTGTTTACTACACCAACCCCTGCTCCCCAACACACCCACTCCCTTCCTCCTGGCCTAGGCATTCCCCTCTACTGGGGCATAGAACATTCATAGGACCAAGGACTCTTCTCCCAGTGATGACCAACCAGGCCATCCTCCTCTACACATTTACCTAGAGCAATGAGTTCCATCATGTGTTTTCTTTGTTTGGTGGTTTAGTCCAAGTGATCTCTGGAGGTACTGGTTAGTTCATATTGTTGTTCCTCTTATGGGGCTCTAAACCCTTCAGCTCCATAGGTCCTCTCTCTAGCTCCTTCACTGGGGACCCTGTGCTCTGACCATTTGATGGCTGTGAGCATGTACTTCTGTATTTGTCAGACACTGGCAGAACCTCTCAGTTGGCAGCTATATCAGGCTCCTGTCAGCAATCTCTTGTTGGCATCCGTAGTAGTGTCTGGTTTTTCTGGTTGTTTATGAGATGGATCCCCAGGTGAAGCAGTCTCTGGATGGTCATTCCTTCAGTCTCTGCTTCACATTATGTTGCTGTCACTCCTTCCATGGGTATTTTGTTCCTCATTCTAATAAGGATCAAAGTATCCTCACTTTGGTCTTCATTTTTCTTGAGTTTTGTATGCTTTGCGATTTGTATCTTGGGTATTCCAAGGTTCTGGGCTAATATCCCCTTATCAGCAAGTACATGTCATATGTGTTCTTTTGTGGTTGGATTACCTTACTCAGGATGATATCCTACAGATCCATCCATTTGTCTAAAAATTTCATGAATTCATTCTTTTTAATAGCTGAGTAGTTCTTCATTGTACAAGTGTACCATATTTTCTGTATCCATTTCTCTGTTGATGGACATCTTGGTTCTTTCCAGCTACTGGCTATCATAATTAAGGCTGCTATGAACATAATGCAGCTAGTGCAGATTCAAGGCAATTTATATACTACATAGCCTATAAAACATCGTTGTTACCCGACTTGCAAGGGACACAGCAAGTCAGACTCATCTGTCATTTGGGGACAATAAGACTTGAGAGTAACTTTTAGGAGTTTTCAAGTTTAAGACAAGCTTAAGTAGAGGACCAAAAGGGGAATGTGGCTGTTATCAGTCTGCAATCAGTTGACCCCTAGAAAGGTTGTTATTTTTTAAGTGCTATATGACTCTACAAATCCTAGTGTAAGGGGTCAGATTAACCGTGCAATTGAAAATATTACCAAACCAGGAATGTGCTATGCTGAGCATTCACAGAGAGTTATGCGGAGCTGCCTTAGGCTCCTTTTACAGCAAGTAAAAATAGACAAAGAGATCAAATATCCTAATACCACAAGATGATAAAACGGACAACTGTAGATTGCACTGAGTATCAGCGAGTTTAGATTCTTGGCCATCTATAGATTGTCATGCAACATCTGCATCAGGGACAATACATAAGGAGGTGGCTGCTCAATAGCATGACAAACAACCAAGAAGAGCCATAGCCTCTACCACTCTGCTCTGGATGCTGAGACTTAAAAGTCTTAGTTTGTCACCACCTGTCCCAGAACTGCTGGCATCATTTCTTGCATATGTTTACTCTAGCACTTGTCTAACTTGGGTACAAACCCAGAGGACAGTCCCACAGCCCACAGAGGAGGCTCCACTACTAGCCACTCACTCTATCACGACCAGGATCTTAGAATCCCAGGATCCCAGAATCCCAGGAGTTAGTCACACAAGAATCTTAGAGTCTCACAGGCAACTTGTCTCCCAGGAACTGAGACACACCCAGAATCTCAGGATCACAGGATCCCGGAATTTTACACCTGTATCCTTAGAGCTTTAATGATCAAGGACAAGGATGCAGCTGGGACTGAGGGTGTGAAGAAGATGCAGGACATGTTCAACGCTGAGATCCTGTTGTCTAGACATTCTTAAGCTCTGCAGATGTGGGCTCACAGATGCATCTTTGTACTCAAAGGACATATACTGATTTTTAAATTAGAATTACCTTTAATCTTGCTTTTTTTCTTAGAGAAGTGAGGTAGAATTTCTTCCTTGGGGAAACAATTTTTCCATGATTTCTTAATCACTTCACTTTTACTTTGAAATCTTTTGAAATGACTTCCTGAAGATGCACAAACTGTGATTCCCTAGGCTCATGTTGAATCTCCTTCAAAGTCTCGTCAGCAGACTGATCTAAGCGTAGGGACCAGATGTCATTGTCATAATTCTGTTCTGGTTTGTACTTTAAACATTTGCTGAATATGTGCTCGCGGAATGTTTTTTTCCCAGAGGTCTTGTTTTCAAAATAACTCTGTCTTTACATATTACAATGTATGGATGAAGAAAAAGGGGCAACTACTTACTAATTCAAGTTAAATATCTTCTTATGTGTTCCTGTACTCACACAGTCACTAGAAATTGTTAATCAGTACAAATCATTTATTTTAGTAGAGTAGACTATAACCATGAACCAATATACTTAGTTTACTATTGATGACTGTGTTGATTACAATAAATACATGAATGATAGGACTGTACAGAGTATGGGCTTAATTTTCTGGGTCCAGTGTAAATAGCTGGGAGAATTCAAACTAAAATTAGTAGAAACAGCAGGAATACTAACAAATCCCAAAAATCCAATATTCTCTTCAAGTCTAAGTGTTTGTGCTCACCTTTACCAGAACTCAGGAGAATTCTGTTCATCTAGGTCTCAGGTCTCATCCAAAACACAGACCTGAACCAGCTGTGGCCAAGTGTTCCTGTGTTGTTGGCTGACCTCTGCCTCAAGCTTCAGAGACACTGGAGGGGCAGCCTTGGCCTTCAGGTGGCAGCCATTCCAGGTCCTCTGCCAGCTAATGGAGTCTTCCACAGAGTCCTGTCATCTCAAACATAGAAGCTTGGGTATTCCAAAGATTGGGATGCCACTCTACAGTCATGATGAGTTGGTTACGTGAGACCATACAAGTTAACTAATGTCTGTATGACTCTTTTCCTTATTTGAAAGTGAGTAATGAGATCATCTGAGGAGTGGGTGCTAAGAATAAAATCACTGATTAACATGAATGATAGGACTGTACAGAGCATGGGCTTAGTTTTCTGAGTCCAGTGCAAAGAGCTGGGAGAGTTCAAAACAAAACCAATAGAAACAACAGCAATACTAACTACAACAATTTTTAAAAAACATTCTGAGTGCTGGAATTACAGGCATGTACAAACTCTACCTTATAATAAACAAACAAACAAACAAACAAACAAACATCCCTATTCCAGTTCTAGCAGTTGCCTCAGAGAGAGCTGTGTGACACTGCATGCTGCTTCCTTTCCCCAGATAGCTCAGGTCTTCAGTTCTCTACCAGGTCACCTGGACCTAAGTTACTGTAGTTGACCTTCTTGTTGCCATGGCATGATTCTGCAACAATCCTTTTCTTGGTAAAATTGAGCCTGTATAGAGTAAGCCCCTTGTTGCTGGATCCAGGACCCTTTAGGCAAGCAAACACAGGAGGAAATGTGGAGACAAGGTGTGGAGCAGAGAATGAAGCAAAAGCCATCCTGAGCTTTCCCCACCTGGAGATCCATCCCACATACAGACACGAAGGCCAGACACTATGGAAGATGCCAATAAGTGCTTTCTGACAGGAGCCTGCTATAGTTGTCTTTTCAGAGTCTCCACCTGAGAGTGACACATACAGAGGCACATTTTTGCAGCCCCTCTTTGGAATGAGCATAGAGTCCCCAGTGGAAGAGTTGGAGAAAGGACTGGATGAGCTATAGGGGGTTACAACCATAGGAAGAACAACAATGTCAACCAACCATATCCCCTAGAACTCCCAGGGACTAAACCACCAATCACACATGGAGTGACCCATGGCTCTAAGCAGATGTGTGCCAGATGACAGCCTTGTTGGACATCAATGGGAGAAAAGGCCCTTGGTCCTTTAAAGGCTCGATGCCCCAGTGTAGGGGAATGCTAGGCTAGCAAGAGAGCACTGTGTGGGTGCCTTGAGGAGCACCCTCATAGAAGCAGTTCAAAGGGGCATGAGATAAGTGGCTTTTAGGCAGGAAACCAGAAAAATAGCTAACATTTGAAATGTAAGATTAAAGTGTTTTAAAATAGAAAAAGAAATGATTTGAAGACCGAGAAATTAAACCAGACTTATGGACACTTGATCATGGACAAAGTCATGAATATGTAATGTAAAAAGAAACATCTTCAATAAATATCGCTGGTCTAACTTGGAGTAAGTATGTAGAAAAATGAAAGTAGATGCATATTTGTCACCTGGCACAATACTCAAGGCCAGGTGGATTAAAGAACTCAACATAAAACCCGATTCACTGAATCTAACTGAAGAGAAAGCAGGAAAGAGCCTCAAACTCATGGGAATGGGGATAAATGTCATAAACAGAAGTCCAATAGCTCAGACTCTAACATCAAAATTTATAAATGGGCCACAAGAAACTGAAAAGCTTCTATAAGACAAAGGGCATAGCCAATAGGACAAATTGGCAAACTACACATTAGGAAAAAAACGTTCACCAACAATGTCAAGGTCTGCCTGATCCACAGTCAGGACTATGAAGCTCAACCCTATCTCAGAAAAGCAAAGCGAAACAAAAATAAAAATAAACGTTTGTCAGGAAAGCACTAGGTAGAAAAGCACTCTCGTCTCTGTCTGAAATGCCCAAATGTGGTGGTGTGTGCTGTAGATTCAGCTACTCAGGAAACTGAGGCAGGAGGATGGTTTGAGGTCAGGGGTTAGGTGGGAAGAACATAACAGACCCTGTCTCCTTATAAAAATAACCCAAATAACCCAAAAAACACCCACATCCGCAAAACAAAAAGCCCCAGAGTGAGAAATAAGTGCATATGTATGTGTGTGTGTGTGTGTGTGTGTGAGAGAGAGAGACAGACAGACAGACAGACAGACAGACAGAGACAGATAGAGAGACAGAGACAGAGAGGTGGTGCTAGCCCAGGGGAGCTTAGAAATAGTGACAATCTTTATTTCAGCTTCTAGAATGGTAGTTTTACCCCCACGGCCATCACATTCATTTGAGAACATTTTCTGTACCACACATCACCACTTTTAAAATCTTTTTTAAACAGGAGGATCTCATAATGCTTCTGTAAGCGTGGAGTTTCTGCTGCTTCCCAATTTTAATGTTTCGCATATCACGTGTTTATAATGCACTCAATGCCCCAGCTTTGTCAGTGGTCAGCTTTGTCAGTTGTCAGCTATGTCAGTGGTTCTTTCTCAACCTGTGGGTCACAACCCCTGTACAGGATACCCTGCATATCAGATATTTACATTAAGACTCATAACGGTAGCAAAATTACAGTTAAGAAGTAGCAATGGAAATAATTTTATGGTTCAGGTCATGAGGAACTGTATTAAAGAGTCACAATTATGAAGGAGGAGAACCACTGCTCTGGCCAATCATATCTGACTCTGTCTGTTCCCAGAGCAAGGCAGGTGCTTTTTAAATGTGTGCCTGTGTCAATCTGCCCACTTTCTCCATTTCTCTCCCGGGGTTAATTCTGTGTACTCTTTTTTTTTTTGTTGTTGTTCTACGTACTCTGTGTCAGGCTTTGTTTTGGTAAAGTATGGACAGGCGACTGTGATCTAAGAAGGTTATGTTGATCAGGCAAGACGTTCAGTAAGGGCACACCATGTGATCTCCCAGACATTCTCACAGCACTGCTGAGGGATGAAGTAGATGTTCTCTTCACATCCACCATAACAACCCCAGAGGGTACCATGATGACACTCTCTCTTGTAAGGCCCACAGAGAAACTCAGATTTCAACTGAGTGACAGCTGCCACTCAGGGGATCCAAGTGAGACACTATTAGTTCTGGGTAACATAGGCACAAAGGTGCAAGTAGTTTTTATTCCTTTGGCTTTGTGAGGCAATGTCTCTCAAAGGCCTTGAACCCCTGATCCTTCCCACCCTTTCAAATGATTTCTAAAGATTGAATAAGTATCAGGAATTTTGAATTACCTTTTCTTTAAACTGGGTTCTCTTGCAGACTTGTGCTATGTTTTGTTTTATTTTGCTTTTCATTTTCACTTCCACAGAGTTGAAACGTTTTGGGTTGAACAGTATGTTAGAATGCAAGGGAAGTCTGTCAGTTCTTGGTGGCTTTAAAGATGGGAGGGAAATGATGAGACCCTTGTATAACAATGCTTGAAAGCATTTTTGGTTGGTTTCACAATATGTTATTGTGAGATCAGTGTTGATACCATGAGCCTCTGAATAATTCTTTTGTTATTACAGTGTATGTGGGTTTCCCTTTTCCCTTCCCTTTTTCCATTTACCTCCATCTCTCCCTCCATCCATCCCTCCACCCCTCTCTCCCCCCTTTCTTTCTCCCCTCCCTCCCTCCCTCCCTCCCTCCCTCCCTCCCTCCCTGCTTTCTTCCTTCCTTCCCTTTCTTACTTCTATGAGCTTGCATAAAGGAGGAACAGAGCCAGGAGAAAGAGTGGAGGATGCAAAGATAGGCGGTGATGTCACACCTCACATTTTCACTTCTGTTTATAAACTAGTATGTACATTATTCATGATGGTCTCTAGTCAATTTTTTATATTTTAATGTTCAAAATTTTATTACAAACATCCTTAAAAAGGAGATACTAATAGTATAAATGCCTATGAAGTTGGCCGTGTTACCACATGCAAGACATTAAGGAAACTACTAAGTATTTATGAACACTCAACATCAAAACTTTAAAAATCTAAGTATATAGTAGCCTCCAAAAAACCTCCAGCTTGCAGATGGTGGTGGAGTAACCATTACTGCATCACCAAGGAGGCAGGAGCAGGGGGATCTGTATGAGCGTAAGCCTAGCTTGATGACAGAGAAACTGCTTCAAACAAACAAATGAACACATAAACAAACCCTGGGGGGAGGGGGAGCTACAGACTGTATTAAAAACTTCTTTCTCTACCACAGTACTAGGGATTGAACTCAGGACCTTGTGAATATTAAGTTAGCACTCCAAGCACCCACTACTGAGCTACATCCTGATAACATACAATAAAATCCATTCATAGGTGTAAACAATGTATCTTAGTTGTAGTCATTCCTTGTTCACTCCCTCTAGCATTACCACTATCACCTCCTGCCCCCAACAGGTCTCCCATACACTTGGACCTCCACACTTCCCTCAACAAGTCTCCTGTATTCCTTCCAACTTCATGTTGTTTTATAAAATCACCCACTAAGTCCCACTGGTGCTGCCTGTATTCGTGCATGCCTGCTGGGTCATACAAAGGGGTGTGGGAAACCTGTCAATGCCTACCTTTCTCAAAGAAAATTGGCTCTCTGTCCTTTAGCAGTTATCAGTTGCCATTAGCAACTCAGCAAGGGAAGGGGATGGGGTATTGAGAATCCCTCCCCCTCCACAATGGAAAGTTTAACACTCTGGATCTTGTGAAGGGCTTGCATGGGTAAACACAGCTGCTGTGAATGTGTGTGTGTAACAGCCATGGTGTGTTCAGAGGCCAGCCTCTCACAGTATTCTTCTCCATTCATCAGGTTTTTACACTCACTCTTTCCATAGCTTCTTCAATACTGTTTCCTGAGCCTTGAAGTAGGTAGGGATCCTATACAAAACAAAAAACTGTATGATATTTATAGAGAAGCTAGTGTTAAGCTGTACTTAAGTTTCACATTTGTAATGAAATAGTAACTGGGCCTCCACAAATTCCATGGGAATCGCAGACTAAACATTAGGTTTTCCTCTGCCTCATTTCCTCCTCCTCCTCGTCCTCCTCAGCCCCATTTTCCTCGTCCTCGTCCTCGTCCTCATCCTCGTCCTCCTCCTCCTCCTCCTCCTCCTCCTCCTCCTCCTCCCTCCCCCCTCTCTCTTCCCACTTCTTTTTCTCCTCCTTCCTCTTCTTCTCCTCCTCCACTTTCTTCTTATTCTCCTTGTCCCCCTCCCCTCCTCCTCCTCCTCCTTCTTCTACATCATCCTTCTCCACTTCCTCCTCCATCTTCTCCTCCTCCTTTTCCTCTTCCTCATCTTCTTCATCTATTCATTCTTCCTTGAGCCTCCTGGCCCACCAGGGCCCTTCTATCTTGCATCACCTCTGCCCTCTCAAGGCATGCAATATCCCGTAGCTCATACTTCCTTTACTTCAGCTGCCTTCTCTTCACATGGTGGTCTATCTTGGGCTGTCTGTTCAGAGCACATCTCAACCAATTTCCTTGCTACATTCCCAGTGGACAAGCCCTGGGATTCAGTCATGATCTTTGGACAATATTCAGAATGAAGCAGGAAGAAAGCAAGCAGTAATCTTTTGTGAGTATCTGAGTCTTCATTCTTCTTCTGTTCCTTTCTTATTGCCTTAAGAGGAACATAATTCTTCATCAGCTATCATAGCCTCAGAGCAAGCCTTGTCACTTGGAGCTGTATCTTCAGGTTTCACCTTTTCCTTTGCAGGCATGAAGGTCCTCTCCAAGAACTCAGCAAAGCTGGACTGGAACCCAGGCATTTCTTTCTGTTCTCCTGGAAGTCTGCAGGAAGACAGCTCCTGGGCCTTTTCTTCCTCCAGCCAACCAAGTCTCCTTTACCCAAGGTGACCCTTGGCTTGCAGCGAGAAGGGGGGCTCAACCTGAGTGGGCTTTTTCCTGAGTCCAACGAGATGCTTCCTTCTCCATACGATTGTCATCTAGCTTCACTTTTCATACTATTTTAAGTTTTAATTATTTTTCTCCTCTTGCGGAGCAACAATTGTGGTAATAAAACCAGATACCAACCCTTATCTCAGGGTAATAATAAAGTTGTTGCCTACTATCTAGAAATGTACCTGCCTTTTCTTTTTCTTTCCTTTTCTCTTTTCTTTCCTTTCCTTTTCTTTTCTTTCCTTTCCTTTCATTTCCTGTTTGTTTCTTTTCTTTTCTGTAAAATGTGGTATTTTACAGGTTGGGATGTAGCACCGTTGGTGGAGTGTTTACCTAGCTAGTATATACAAAGCCCTTGTTTAAATTCCTAGCACTGTGTAGGTATGGTGACTCGTGTCTGTAATCTCAGAACTCTACAGGTAGAAATGTGGGAAGCAGAAATTCATCCTCAGCGTACAGTGAGGTTCAAGTTGGCCTGACCCAGAAGAACACAGTGGAAAAAAAAGCTGACGTCTTTTCTCTCTCTCTCTCTCTCTCTCTCTCTCTCTCTCTCTCTCTCTTGCTCTCTCTTTCTCTGTCTCTCTCTGTCATAATTTTTTGGTAGAGAGAAGGAAAGAGATGAACATGTATTAAGTTCCCTGGTATCTACCAAATTTGTATATTACTTGTTTGTTAATATATAACAAACATTAAATTGTATTCAGAACCATATTTTAATTATTATCTTTGTGTGCTTGGATCTCACGACAGTGATAGTGAGGTGCTTAACTACCGTTTCTGTGACAGTAAATTATTTAAGTTTACTCTCTCCCTCTACAGCACAACAGTGTGTAGTTTGTATGGTTCATTTGTTGTTGGCTTGTTGTTATTGATGTTGTTTGTGTTGCTGAGGCTAGAGTCTGGGCTTGTACATGTTGGGCAGGCAAATGCTCCACCACTGAGCCTCCAGCCACTTTGCTGGAGGTTTTTGTAGCTGTAGATTGCACTGAAGAAGTCTTTCAGCTTTTATATTTGGAAAAGATACCATGGTACGATACACAGCCACAACCAATGCACCAAGATAAATAACCAACCCAACAGAGCGACATTATGATGCAGTAGTTGTAAGACTCAATTTAAAAGATATATCACCTCATTCTTGGGTTTGCCTATGTTCTCATCTGTGAGATTAAAAATCTTTTGAAACATTGAATGAAGCCTCTCATCTATCATCTACTGCCATTAAATATCAAATCTTCACAGCTGAAGAAATGGACCAGCCGATATCTGGAATTTTCCTCCCGTCATTCGAGAAAGAGTTCCTGACAAAGGACAAATTGTTTCAACTGGTTTCTTTCCTGGGATTTGATTTTGGATTGCATGTTTACTTTTAAAGATGCTTGTTGATCTCTTCGTGGACCAGAGATGGAGGAAACACTCCACTCTATTTATTTTTTCACCACAAGATTAATTCAGGTCAATCTCAGCTCTCAGGTTTGTTCTTGTAGTGGTTTTGAAGGTTTCAAAGGAAAGGTTGCTGCATGGATTGCTATGAAGCTGTGGATGTTTGGAAGTGAGTTAGAGAGTGACTTCTACAAGCAGATCAGATTGGTGGCCCTGGTCTTCTGGCTGTTAGGGGAACACCACTTTGGCCACTGATTCAAAGAATGTTCTGTTGAGAGCATTTGCTAAGGGGGTTCTGATGATGACAACTTGTTGATGTCAGGGAATTCCAGGGACATAAGCTCACTGAATCACTGCTTTCATTGGAAAAGTAAATTTTGGCCAGAACAATTCTGTGCTGGCTAACTTTATGTCAACTAGGCACCAGCTGAAAGCATCTGAGAGGAGGGAAGCTCAATGGAGAAAATTCCTCCACAAGATCAGGCTGTTGCTATACCTAGAGGACATTTTCTTAATTAGATTGGTGGATGCGGTCCCAGCCCATTGTGGGTGGGACCGTCACTTTCATGGTGGTCCTAGGTTCTATAAGAAATTAGGTTGAGCAAGCCATAAGGAACAAGCCAGTAAACAGCATTCCCCAGTGGCCTCTGCATCAGCTCCTGTCTCCAGATTTCTATACTTTTTGTGTTCCTGTCCTGACTTCCTTCCATGATGATCTGTGATGTGGAAGTATAAGCCAAATAAACTTTTCTTCCCAAGTTACTTTGGTTATGATATTGCAGCAATAGAAGCTCTATATAACAAATTTCAATTAAAAATTCATTTAACAAACCAACTATTAAATCTATTAGGATGTATGTTGGCACATGATAGCAAGTAGGACTCTAAATGTTAATTTCTATGATAAGGGTTTGTTATCCCTAAGCACCAAGGAAGTGCAAATCAACCACAGTGACATTCTGCCTCATACCCCATACCTGTGAGCACAGATATCAAAAACAGAGCAGAGAGATCAGGCACTGCTGACAGCATACAGTAAAGGCATCATTCTGTGTCTCTGCCTTCCCTCTGGGGGTCAGGAATGCCACCAATGTGCCACTTGGGGAAGGCAAAACTCAGGGATATTAGGCTGTGTTCCTTCCTAGCCCCTGGGGTGCTGAGCCACATTGCTCAGGGAAGGCTGAAACACAGTCACAGATAGGGGGCCAAGCCTGTGTTTCTCTGGGTGAAAAGAGCAGGGTTGGGGGGAGGGGGAATCCAGTGGAGGCTGTGGTTCTCAAAGTCCTGGGAACCCAGAAGCTCCTGGGAACCATGAGGAGTTGAAAATGGTGGTCCCAATCCTCCTGTGTACCCAGACACCACTGGGGACGTCAAGGAGTTGGGGATAGGAATGTTTGGTTTTTTGTTTGTTTGTTTATTATAAAACCATACAAAAGTTAGCCAGAGTTGGTACATGCCTGTGTTTCTGCACTCAGGTTTTTAAAAAATTGTTGTTGTTAGTATTCTTGTTGTTTCTATTGTTTTTGTTTTGAACTCTCCCAGCTCTTTGCACTGGACCCAGAAAACTAAGCGCATGCTCTGTACAGACCTATCATTCACGTTAATCAGTGATTTTATTCTTAGCAACCACTCCTCAGATGATGTCATTACTCACTTTCAAATAAGGAAAACAGTCATACAGACATTAGTTAACTTGTATGGTCTCATGTAACCAACTCATCATGACTGTAGAGTGGCATCACAATCTTTGAAATACCCAAGCTTCTATTTTTGAGATGACAGGACTCTGTGGAAGACTCCATTAGCTGACAGAGGGCCTGGAATGGCTGCCACCTGAAGGCCAAGGCTGCCCCTCCAGTGTCTCTGAAGCTTGAGGCAGAACAGGAACACTTGGCCACAGCTGGTTCAGGTCTGTATTTTCGATGAGACCTGAGACCTGGATGAACAGAATTCTCCTGAGTTCTGGTAAAGGTAAGAACAAACACTTAGACTTGAGGAGAATGATGGACCTTTGGGATGCAAGTCTTTCTTTTTTATTTATCTTTGCTTTGTACATAGTTTATATCAAAATCAACTTGTTCTATACTCCAGAACTTACTTAATCAGTCTGACAGAAATTTTGCACCCTCTGACAAACATCACTCCATCCCTCTTCTACCTTTTTCCCTGGACCATCATTCTCAGAGATGAGCCATTCTGAGGGAATCCTAATAGCCCCAAAGGTAGTCATCTTTGGCACTTGATCTTTAGGAAAGTAGGCAGAGTTCTGCCCCAGATGAAAGCAGATGTTCCTCTTGGCCTCCAACTTGTCTGGAAACCTTTGGTATTACTTCTCCCTTCTCATCTTATTTGGACCTAGATCCCAATATTTCCACACAGAACAGAGACTGAAGATTCTTAACGATACCTTGTGGTTTATTGTTTCTGTTTTAAACACTAGGTAGAAACTCCCATGACCTCCCAAGACAAAATGATTTACAATTTGAAAGTCAGTGACCAAATGCCCTATTGTCTCCTCCCTGGAGAAATCATGATTAAAAATTAATAATAATCCACGGTGGTAGAATGTTGCTTTGTTTGTTTGTCCGTTTATTTGTTTGGGGGTGGTGGGTTTTTTATTTTGTTCTGTTTTTTTGAGACAAGGTCTTTCAGTGTAACCCTGGATGTCCGGGGAACTTACAACATAAAGCAGGAAGGCTACAACCTCAGAGAGATCCACCTGCCTCTGCCTCCCAAGTGGTGGGATTAAAGTCATGCACCACCATATCAGGTAATAATGTTTTAATTGCCTAAACTATATCTCATAAAGCAAAGAAAAACGGAAGTCAAAATTGCCTCACTGTAAAGCTACTTTCATGATTAATTAAAAGCAAGGTACTCATCAGCTGACTGTGTTCTGTGTTTGCTAAATTTAGAGAACAACTTATAACCATTCAGAATTAACAATGAATATACATGAATGTAAAACAAAATAAGAAATCCATTACTTAGTCAGGAGACATTTTTGACACAGAAAGCTTTCTGACCTTGGCTGAGATGATTGTTTTTTTGTTTTTTTTTTTGGTTTTTGTTTATTTGTTTGTTTGTTTGTTTCTTTTTGTTTGTTTGTTTGGGTTTTTTTTTTGGTATTTTGGTTTTTTGGTTTTTTTCTGAGACAGTGTTTCTCTATGTAGCCCTGGCTGTACTGGAGCTCACTCTGTAGACCAGGCTGGCCTCGAACTCAGAAATCTGCCTGCCTCTGCCTCTCAAGTGCTGGGATTAAACGCATGCACCACCACTGCTAAGCAGGCTGAGATAATTCAATGGCTGAAAGTCATGGAGACAGTTCTCATCCGAGTGTACCACCATATGACTGACCATTATCCATGCCACCTTGAAAGTAGAGCAACAATCTCCAGCCATTGAGGCATAATGAAATATTACTGTACTCACAGGCCAACAAAAGGCGCACACAGACTTATTCACATTCAGAGTTTATAGCAATGTCCTTTCAGACCATTGATACCTATGAAATGCATATGAAATACCTACAGCACCAAGTCTAAAGGGGACTCCACCTCACAGGGAACATACAGAAGGTTAAAGAGGCAAACCAAGAATGGAAACCTTACTGCTCCCAGTTGCCTTTTTCAAGCCAACATCTCTTTCAAGCCTGCAGATTTTTTTGCCTTTGGGAAATTAAGTTGGACAGAAAATCATCTTGCTTATCACACAGCAACCTAAATGTAACTACCTGAAGTCCTACTCAGCTGACAGGAGAAGAGATACAAGTGAAAAATAGAATGAGTAAAGAGGAAAATAATGTACCTAGTCAATAGGAAGACGAACAAAATGGACCAAAGACATCAAAAAGATGGAGGTGAGGAGGGCGCTAAGATACAGGAGATCACTGTCAATCTACATGCCCTTCAAAGCACAGTCTTAACCCTGAGCTGGGGCAGTGCCAGCACACATCTTTTTTCTCTGTCTCTCTGTCTGTCTGTCTGTCTGTCTGTCTGTCTGTCTCTGTGTTTCTCTGTCTCTGTCTCTCTCTCTCCCTTCCTCCCTCTCCCTCCCTCCGTGTCTCTCTCTCCCTCCCCCCCCCACACACGTCCTATTCTTTACATTAAAACTTGTCATATACACTACCCCGCCCCCAAAAATGGTGAGATTAGTGTACTGTCCTAAAACCACCAATTTCCTTCCACTAAACTGATTAATTAAATGATCTCGTACTGTGTTATTTCAACCAAATGAAACTGTCTACACTTTGCCAACTTTGAACTGCTGAAAGCAATTTGGCACAGCTCATCTGAATGGCCTACTGTCACTAAAAAGAATGAAGTAAATATACAGAAGGCCATTAGGGAATAGTCCTACTAGCAGTTTTTAAACAGAATATATACACATTGTATGTGTGTAGAAATATCTACAAATATAAAAATAGACAGTGATATTTTCTAAATGTCTATTTTTTGAGAGAGGGTCTCACTATGCCACTCAGGTTAGCCTTGATCATTAGGCAATCCTCCTGCATCAGTTTCCCTGGTGCTGGGACTATAGGTATATACCATGTTATTTGGTTATCTTAAAAAATGTATAAATGCATATATATATATGTATATGTATATATATATATATATGTGTGTGTGTGTGTGTGTTTATATATGTATATATATATATGTATGTATATATATATATATATATATATATATTCTTACATGTATGTTGTACATAAATAATATATAACACTTGTAAGTGCATAGAGATTTTCTGGAAGTACCGCAAGAAAACATCACTTACGATTGCCTCAGAAAGGAAACCAGAGATCAGTGGAAGATGGGATTTCTCTCATGGCTAGAATCCTTTCCCGTAGCCTCTTGTATTGTTAGTATATGTGGGTTTGAATATGCTTGGCCCAGGGAGTGGCACTATTAGGAGGTGTGGCCTTGTTAAAGAAGGCTTGGCCTTATTGGAAGAAGTGTGACAGTGTGGGGCTGGGCTTGTAGACTCTCCTCCTAGCTGCCTGGATGCTAGTCTTCTCCTGCTTGACTTTGGAACAAGATGTGGAATTCTCAAATATTCCTATACCATGCCTGCCTGGATACTGCCATGCTCCTGCCTTGAAGATAATGGACTGAACCTCTGAACCTGTAAGCCAGCCCCAATTAAATGCTCTCCCTCTGTTGCCTTGGTCAAGGTGTCTCTTCATAGAAATGAAACCCTAACTAAGACAGTATGTCTGACTACATACATGTCTTATTGTTGTTTTGAGATAGGGCCTTACAAGATAGGCCAGGCTATAGTTAAATTTACCATCCTCTTGCCTCAGCCTTCTGAGCAGTATAATTAAAATACCGATTGCCAGCTTTTAAAATATTTTCAATTAAGAAAATACCTAGACACTTTTCAAATGTTTCAAGTAATGCAATGTCCATTTTAGTATGCAAATATTTTAGTGTATCATGAAATATTTACAAAAAGTATTTCAAATAAGGTTAATTACTTAAACTCTGGCCTTTTGTTAGTTTGGTTTTGAGACAGAGTTTGATGTAGCCCAGGCTGGCCTGGGACTCCCTTTGTAAATGAGGAAAGCCTTGCAGCACTGATCCCCTGCCTCTATGTCCTGAGATTTAGAATTCCAGGGGAGTGCCACTGCACCTTGTTTCTATGCAGTACTGGGAACTAAATCCAGAGCTTCATGCATGCTAGCAAAGCAGTCTACCAGTGAGCTGCCTCCCCAGCCCAAACTGTTCTGCACTGTTCACTGCCTGCCAAACAGGGGAATGACCCCGGGGATCTTCAATGAGAACTAAAGTAAGTGGGCTTTGTTCCAATGATAATATTCACATTGCAAGTATTTAATAACTATGCAGTCATTCATGGAAAGATATTTGTGTGTGTGTGTGTGTGTGTGTGTGTGTGTGTGTGTGTGTGTGTGTGTGTGTGCCCGTGCTCTCGCGTACATGTCACAAGAACATATTTGATGAGGTAAAGGTCAGCTGTCTTCTTCTCCTTCTCCTTCTCCTTCTCCTTCTCCTTCTCCTTCTCCTTCTCCTTCTCCTTCTCCTTCTCCTTCTCCTTCTCCTTCTCCTTCTCCTTCTCCTTCTCCTTCTCCTTCTCCTTCTCCTTCTCCTTCTCCTTCTCCTTCTCCTTCTCCTTCTCCTTCTCCTTCTCCTTCTCCTTCTCCTTCTCCTTCTCCTTCTCCTTCTCCTTCTTCTTCTTCTTCTTCTTCTTCTTCTTCTTCTTCTTCTTCTTCTTCTTCTTCTTCTTTTTCTTCTGTGTAGCCCTGGCTTTCCTGGAACTTACTTTGTAGACCAGGCTGGCCTCAAACTCAGAAATCCACCTGCCTCTGCCTCCCAAGTGCTGGGATTAAAGGCTGGCATCACTATGACCTGCAGCTGTCTTCTTTAGTCACTTTGCTCTTTAATTTTTGGACAAGGTTGATCCTTAAACCTGAATCTCTGATTGGCTTGGCCAACAACTCATGGGGATCCTCCTGTGAATGCCTCCCCAGCACCTGTCTTTTATGAAATGTGGTAGAGGGGTCTGAATAAGAATGACTGCCCCCATCCCTGACCCCTCCCTACCCCCACTCCACACAAGCATGCCCCCAGTCTATGGAATGTAAACACTTGGTCCTCAGTCAGTGGCATTATTTGGGAAGGAATTAGGAGTTTCTTTCTGGAGGAAGTACATCACTTGGGGGAGGGGGGCAGGGTCTGGGAATTTAAAGCTTCACACTGCTCTCAGTTGGCTCTCTCTGTTCCAGGCCTTCAGTGCATCATGCTGCAGCTTCCTGCTTCTACTGCTATGCCTGCCTCATGCAGCCATGCCTCCACACCAGGATGACCTCTTATGCTTCTGGAAGTAAAAGCCCCAAAACAATCTTCTATAAGCTCTCCTGGTCAAGGTATTTTTATCACAGCAACAAAAAGGCAACAAAGACACATGAGTATTGGGGATGTGCCTCAGTTCCTCCACTTAACACAGCAAGCACCTTACAGACCGAGTCCTTGCTCCTCCCCTCAAATATTTTCAAGTTCTATGAACAACACACTTACCTATGGGCCATATGCCTACCTACACTACTCTATCAGGAGCACATTTACACATGTATATGTAAGCATGTTGTATGTATAAGTGTGTGAATGCAGAACTAAACACACTATTAGTAATCCTAACCCATCATACTTAGAGGGTCTTGATGTATCTTCAGGATGACTGAGAAAACACTGTTAGTGAGGCCTCAAAACCAACTAAGCCTTAGCCAAATCTGGGGCCTGTGCCTCTATTCAAGCCTCTCTCACCTTATACTCCTAGGGAGAAGATGAGGAAATATCTTCATTCTCCTAAGGGTGTTTCTCTTCTTACCTGGATAATTCCCAAAGACTAGGAACCCACTGTTACCTTTAGTAGCTCTACTTAAATTACCTCCTCCACAGACCTCACCTTCTCCCCTCAGGAGCAGTATGTGAGCTAAGAGCCACCATGATGGGCACCACAGCACAAGGTACAGCCTGGAGTGCCACAGTGATGGGCACCACAGCACAAGTTACAACCTAGACTGCAGGAGGTGGTCTGTGAGGCAGAGGCCCATTAGTCTTAGCAACTTAATACTCTGACTTCAGATGTTTGAGCACAAAACAATTTTTTATAAATACTGACATATGAGCCAGTGTAAAATGCAGATTTCCTGATATTCTGATATGAATATCAGAAGCAGTATTCCAAAGTTAGATAATTAGCCATAATCGTGGCAAATGTTTGTCAGAAAGTCAAACAGAAAACAAACAAACAACCAAAAAAACAAAACAAGAACAAAAAACAAAAAAAAACAAAAAAACAATAAAAAACCCAAATACCTTTAATCCCAGCTCTCGGGAGTTAGAGACAGGCAGATTTCTGAGTTTGTGGCCAGCCTGGTCTACAAAGTGAGTTCCTGGACAGCCAGGGCTATACAGAGAAACCCTGTCTCAAAAAACAACAACAACAAAAAACAAACAAACAAAAACATTTTCTTAGATTTATTGTAGTCTTCATAAACATGCTTTATCCAAAAATTAAACAATACAATCTTTCAAGTTCATTAAGCCCACAACTTAAGAGTGCCCTCTATCAAATTTTTTGTTCAATCTTACTTCCTCAGTTCAACTTCTACCATCCCTAATTTTTTTCAAATGGTATGAATCTTACTAGCTGATATTGGTATTAATAGGCATGGAATTTTGACCATTGCATATAAGTATATGATGTGCCATTTTTGAAACCTGCCATTTTTCTCTTTAACTCACTTTTTCAGGTTTGTTTGTTTGTTTTGTTTTGTTTTGTTTTTTTCTGAGACAGGGTTTCTCTGTATAGCCCTGGCTGTCCTGAAACTCACTTTGTAGACCAGTCTTGAACGCAGAAATCTGCCTGCCTCTGCCTCAGGAGTGCTGGGATTAAAGGCGTGTGCCACCAATGCCTGTCCAGGTTTTTGGGTTTTTTGGTTTGTTTGTTTTGTTTTGTTTTGTTTGAATAAGTTTTCACAAGTTAAAAGTATGGTTAGCTTTAGTTTTCAAAAAAATCAAAATTCAGAAAAATTACAAATGCTATGAAATTCAAATCTGTCTCCATTAAACAGTAGTTCCAAGATGTCTGAGTAAACATGGCTGAAGCAACCTTTGACTCTGGTAACTGAAGTCATTGTCATGTATACATCTACTGAATTTTAGATGCCAGCACATGCTCAAACAAACACTAATCCAAACTGTTTCCATGTAAGACTCCCATAAGCCTTAGGCAGCTAATTGTCATGAAATGACTGTAGATGAATTGCTTTTGCAAATCTGTTACTAGAGGGAGCATTCACTAATTTAATCATTTTCCTCCTCAAAATCTTGTTTTAACTCCTCCACTAACAACAGACTAGGTGTTGAAGACTTCTAAATCATAACGTTAGAACGTTAGAATATCTAAGTCCCTTAACATCCAGTAGCCTCTGACTTCATTATTAAAGGAAAGCTCAACTTTGAGATTAATCAGCACAAAAATGCCACAAAAGCACTACCACACCCTGAAATACCCTAAAGAAGTTAACTTGTGATGAACCACCATGGATGTCTGAGCCCTACACTTTGAGGGAACCTGCAACACAGAAGCCTAGGCAGCCTGTGGGCACAGCACACCAGAGAAACTGACTGAGAGGCTCAAGCATCTTGCTGTGGGTGGGAAAGCACAGTGGCTGGCAGAATACAGCTTCCCACAGGGCTTCCATAGCATGCAGCACATGGGTGAATAACCAAACTCCCTTTAAGTTTCCTAAGTTGGAACTTGCCACCCGGATTTAACCGTGCTCCAAGACAATTGTTATGATGGCTAGACAAGTGTTCCAGAACACACCCTAGATATCTCTTAATCCCAACTCAGGAATCTCTAGAGCACTTTCGAGTCCTCTGTGCGAGGCAACGCCCCATCCAGGCCGCGCCCCTGCACCCCTCCTCCTGATACCAATTGAAGGGACCTCCCAGAGCATTCCCTCTGCCCAAAGCCCTCTCATAGGTCCCCGGCCAAGCCTTACCTTGGTCCCCATCTGTCCAGAGGTGGACACTTTACGGATCAGCTTCTGGGGCCCCTCATGCTCCGATTCACTCTCGAACGAATCCTCTCCAGGTCCTGCAGCAGTGGAAAACTCTCTGGCCCCAGGGACAGCTCCTCCTGCAAGGCCTTGAGGGTGGTGCTGGCTGCAGGCCCAGGCATCCTCTCTGATTCCTGCAAGGACACAGCAGTGCCCCGAGGGGCTATGGTCAGCTGCTGGGCTCTGCCTGAAAGTCTGAGCCCTGCTCCTAGCTAGCACCATCTTCCATGATCCCCTCTGCGCAGCACCCTGGACCCGGGACCCTGGATCACAAGTGTCCCCTGCCTAGACCTCTTGGGTCCTCTGTGCACTTCACGCCTGGGCACCCAGCCTTGGGATGTTCTGGTGTTGCTGACCCAGGATATGACCAGCACCAGAATGAGATGACAGATGTTGAGACAAGCCTCAAATGATCTCCCTCTTACTCCTCCTAGGGTCTGGAGGGCTCAGAGGGAATGGAGAGTAGAGATAGGCAGGGGCATGATGCAGCAGGCCAGGCAGAGGAGATCCTCCTCCCCTTGTTCTAGGCAGCAGGAGTGAGGAGAAAGCTCCTGAGGGAAAGGGGGACATGGGGCTATCTCCTATGTTCTGGGGTGCACTCTGGACCCAGAATCCCTCCACATACTCGGACCACAAGGTCCCATTCCAGCTAAGTAAAAGTTCCCTCTGCACAGGAGAAGAACTCGGTCTCATGGACCCTCACTCAGCACCATTGCTAGGACCTTACCTCCCACCTCTGCCTGGGGGTTCGGGGCCTTTAGGCCACCTCTACAGTGCTGTTTAGTTTTGGGCCCACCCCCATCTGGCGCATTAGGTAGAGAAGAGCATTTTCTGGGAGGTTCAGCTCTGCTCTGAGAGCTTTTGGTTCAGAAAGAGTGATTCCCTTTGGCTAACAGGAAGCTGGGAAGGGCATGGTGAGGACTCAGAAACAAGAGAGGACATGCATGCAGCACAAGATGACAATATGCCGAAATAAATGTCTAGGCTAAAGCGCCCATCCAGAATGCCTGGAAGAATGCACCGAACTACATGAACAAAGTATAAAGTAAAGAATATATATACACACATCCACAGGAGAGAACACCACTCCCTGGTACAGACTAAAGTCTGAGGTATAGAGAATCCACAGGCTGGAGCCTCAGCTCCCAGGCTTCCCTGGCCAGCTGCTTCAGCACAGCCACAGGGAAGAGCTACCTTGCAGCAGCAGTGCACAATGCACATTCGACCTCAAAATCCTACACAGGTGGGGGAAGAGGGGCTGAGGGAGAGGGTAGGAAAAGGACAGGCTTCCTGCTGTCCACCTTAGAAACCTTCACAGTGCTGTTAGTGATTTTCCAATGGTGAAGTCCCTACCGACTTGGGGGGGGGGGTGCTCTCTTCAGTAGATCAATTCTTTTAGCCCTTCAGGTTCCTCCCCTAGTTTGTCACTTAGCCTTGACCTTGAAAATTCCTGGAAACTAAGATTTGGGGTTTTGATTCTTTCAGGTTTCAGGTGCAACCTTAAGCCCAGCAATGATCCGCTGCCAGCTCTAAGAGATTTTAACTACACTGAAAATGTGAAATCCCTTTCAGTCTTTCCGCAAGAGAGTGCAGCCATGTTTCTCAAACACAGAGACAGCCTCTCTTGTGCTTCAGTTATTCCCTTTAGTGAGAAAAACATGGGGTGAAATGGACTTCAAAAGTCCTTCTGGCCCTATAATATGAACTTCTGTACCTACAAGTACACACTGCTGAGAACTTTCTAAGAAACAATAGCATTAAATGGCCTTGGTCGGAGATCCAGATCAGTGCCTAGAGTACAGAAGGCCCATACACGGCCAAAAACAAAATAATGCCCTTTTATTGACCTTTGTCTTAGTCTGACTATTTGGTCACAGACAAGTCAAGACAAAGACCCCTAGTAAAAGGCCTAACACAGTTCAGACTTTTCCTTTTAATGTAAAGAAGACAGAGGGCACAAGCTGGGACCAAAATGTGATTATGTTTCTAATGTTCTCTTCCCCACACTCTATATAGTGAAAGGTCACTTTGGCAGCTATCCTGTATTTCAACCCACACATTAAACTTTCAGGTTTTATATAGCAACATTTCCCAGAATCCAGTCAAGGGTGACTGAAGTGAAAGGTGGTCTAAGGCCCATGCCTATTTGGTGAAGAAGATGGGTTCCATTTCTTACTCTTTCAAAGGATGCTGATTGCTTAAAGACACATTGCACAGCTTCATATCCAGGAGCCAGGCAATTAATTCCTCAAAGTGCAGGTATCTGTTACTTATAAAAACCTAGCTTTGCAGCCCGCTCTGATCAACACAGAATTCAGTAGCCAGCTCCTAAGGCCTGTAACTTTGAAAAGCAAAGCCAGTCTAAGCCGGTTCCTGCCAAGTAAATGACTGCAACTCTACAACATCTGCAGCTGTAGAGGAAACCCAGGATGGGTGGAAATACTGTGTAGGCAAAGAAAGGAAAGCTGCCTCATTTCCCACTAAAGGCAGCTCAGGGGAAAAGCCTGGTGGAAGCCCATCGCTTCTGGGAAACTTTCAAGGAATCCCCAATTTAAAATAGTTTCTGACCTACTAAATGCTTCTCCTAGTTAAAAGCTTTCACAGTGGTTCTCTGACCTAAGGGACATGCACTTGCCTTTTCTTTGTTCAGTTTGTTTCTTTGTTTTGAGGGAGTCCCCTAGTACACCTCAGGCCCAATCTGACTTGGAATTTATGGCAGGTCTCCAGCATCAAACTCTATTTCTTGAAATGGCTACTACCGTTTCAAATACATGGCATATTGTCTTATTTGGTTTATAAAAAGTTCCTTGACTTTCTTTAGTCTTTTAGATTTTCAAATAATTTCTCCCCTGCTGCTCACGAATTCCCTTTTACTACTGTTACTTTGAGATCTTCATTGGTGAGCCATTGTAGTGCACACCTTTGGTTACAGAATTCCAGAGGCAGAGGTCAGCAGGCCTCTGAAATGTGAAGCCAGCCTGGGCTATACAATGAAACTTCCACGTAGAACATATCACTAATCTTGTTGAAAGCTTGCATGTTGGAGTTTAAGAAATGAGTGGTCCCAAGAGCTGGAAGCCAGTCTGGGCTACATTGTAACAGGCCCGCAAGGGCTACACAGCATGAACTTGTTTCAAACAAACAAACAAACAAACAAACAAACAAAAGCAAGAAAGAGTCTTGGCCATACAGTGTATAGATGCTACAGTCAGGGTTATACAGAAAGGAGTAAAGCTGAACCCCCAGTCAGTTTTCTTCTTAATAAGGTGCCATACCATCACCCCCAAAGTACAAGAGACATAAGCCAAAGATGATTAAAACTTTATGAACACTCTATTACTACTTACAGGTATTTTGAACTAATCAATTGCTCACAAGCAGAATCATGAGTCACTTAAAGTGTCTAATCCCATGTCCTACGGTTTTACCTTCAATTGTGATAGAACTTAAGAGTTATGTGTCATATCTTGAAAACCATGAGTGGGTACTTGAGAAGCAATGGTGCAGGGCTCATGTTCCTGATCAGTCCAGAACCAAAGGACTACAGATGGAACCAGCACAGACTGGAAGGCTGCCCAGGCAGCAATATGGAACTGACTCAGCAATCACTATGTATTCCATAGTCAGAACTTAACATTCAAAACGTTTGCCCTGGGTCAATTTTCTTAGTTGTTATGCCGATAACAAAACATTCCGTGAGCAACAGTGCTGTCGATTACAGGAACTTCTGTGGTCCTAGCCCACAAGGCCAAAGACTCACCATCCAGGCAGAAAGGGGAACTGTACAACCTCTAGCTTGTATTGTGGCCTTTTTGCTTTGAAACACTTCTCTTTCTAAGTGTCCATTAATTCTGGACTATTAACTGGTATACTGCCAACAGCTAATGCCAACAGGTATAGGACCATTTGAAAATAAAAACCAATTTTAGGCAATGACGTATAGTCAAGCCTCTCTCCACTTAAGGTATTTTATAAATACTCCCACATTTTTAAACAGAGCTCGAATTCTAACTACCTATCTGCTACCCACTCCCACCCAAGATTAAGGACTGCTTTGCTAAATATCTTCCAATCGCTCATTCTCAACAGCAAAACACTTTGATTCTCCTTACTTATTTACTTTAGTGATGCTAAGGCAAGCCTTGCACTGGCATATGCTCTGTCCCAGATCTACATCCCAGCCCCCATTTTTTCTTCTCCTGTCTCTGAATCCAGAGTCTCAATATGTAGCTTATGCTGGCTCCCCAATCTGGGCCCTCTTTCCTCGCCTAGTTGTTGTGAATACAGGTTTGCAGCACCACACCCAATTCCCCAAATACTTTTTGGGCTAAAATTTAAATTATGCCTATATTCACTAACACTGGACTATATTCCAAAGCTAGCAACAAAGAAAACCAAGAAACTTACTATGCTAGCAAGTATCTCCTCTAGGCTCAAGACTTAGCCAGACTAACGCTAAATAAAGCTAATATGTATCCAAATGTATCTGATTAACTTAATTTCACTCCCTCACAGAGAGAATGGCAGGAAGTCCCAGAAAATCCCTTTTTTCCACATGAATCTCCAAGGAATCTTTTGTTTTTCTCTCTGAATAGGAGAAATCAGGCCATCAAAGTTTAGGCTCCATCAGGAGAGAGGGAGAGAGGGAGATAGAGGAAGAAAGAAAGAAAGAGAGAGAGAGAGAGAAAGAGAGAGAGAGAGAGAGAGAGAGAGAGAGAGAGAGAGAGAGAGAGAGAGAGAATGAGAATATGGGAAGGGAGAAGGGAAGAAGGGAGAAGGGAGGAGGGAGGAGAGAGACGAGAGAAGAAGAGAGAAGATGGAAGAGAGAAGGGATAAGAGAGGAGAGAGGAGAAAGAAGAGAGGAGAGAGAAGACAGAAGAGAGAAGAGAAACCATAGTATGCCTTGGTTGACTGGTGAAACAAAAACATCTATGAGTATTTTAACCTATATGTCTTTAACATTGCAGACCTATTGCATAGGAAGTCTTTCCATCCAGAAAATAATCATCAGAGAGTTAGTCAGCTGTCCTTTCAAAATAGGACAAGAGAAATATACTCTTCTGCATTTTGGCCAGAATAAACCTGATAATATGCAAAGCTTCTCTCTCTTTTAGGGGTGATGATCAGAATGGTCTCAAGCAACTCCAGAATTTCCACACCAAAGCAGAAGGCTTATGAACTCAAGGACCAAAAAGTCCAGCCAAGCAGCTATTGAAGCTAAATCTAAAGGCAGATTCATCAGTGCAGCCAAATCCCCACTGAATCTAATGGAAGAGAAAGCAGGAAAGAGCCTCAAACTCATGACAAAAGCAAAGTATGTTGAGCCCTTTGGTGTCCAGTGCACACGAATCTATGGGAGTCTAGATATGATAATCCTCTAGAACATTCTTTAGGAAAGCAGCAGGAAAGCAGCAGTATGCTCTAAGGTACCTGTGTGACCTCACTTACCTTTGCCAGCTTTTTGGGTTTCTCTACTGCTGGTCTGAGAACAATTGGAAACTCCTGGAATAGATGTCTCATATCTCATTTCCTTTGTCATTGTTAGTATACTAGTGGGAGTAGGTTTGATGGAAAAATACTCTCAAGAACATTAATAAAACAAGTGCTTCATATGGACCATCAGGACGAAGTACCAAGTTCAAGGACAGTTCTGCAAGAACTGCTCAAAGACAGCCAAGTGGAGCAAGAAGAAAGCCAAGCAGAAATCATTCATTCCCAGCACCCTCAGCACCTTTCTCCAGGACAGGGTCACTTAGCTTTGGTAGGAGAAGGGATGACCTGAGATAGCTGCTCCATATTCCTTCAGAAAAGAAGCAGACAGCAATATTGGGGAAAGAATATGGGTTTCAGGGGGCAAAAAGCAGAGTGTAAAGTGAATAAGTAAAAAGATATTAATACAAAAATATTTAATTATTTAACAAAATGGGACAAAATGTATTGTTCTAGTAATTCTAGTGTGTATACAATAACAATCACTTTAACACACAGAGAGACTAGATGTTGTAAAGTAGGGTGCCTTTTTTATTGACATAAACTATGAACATAGCAAAGATAAATAAAAAAGAAAGACATGCATCCCAAAGATCCATTATTCTCCTCAAGTCTAAGTGTCTTTGCTCACCTTCACCAGGACTCTAGAGACCTCTGTTCATCCAGGTCTCAGGGCCCATCCAAAATACAGTACTGAACCAGCTGTGGCCAAGTGTTCCTGTGTTGTTGACTGAGCTCTGCCTCAGGTTCCAGAGACACTGGAGGGACAGCCTTGGCCTTCAGGTGGCAGCCATTCCAGGCCCTCTGCCAGCTAATGCAGTCTTCCACAGAGGCCTGTCATTTCAAAAATAGAAGCTTGGGTATTCCAAAGATTGGAATGCCACACTACAGTCATGATGAATTGGTTACATGAGAACATACAAGTTAACAAATGTCTTTATGACTGTTTTACTTATTTGAAAATGAGAAATTAGATCATCTGAGGAGTGGTTGCTAAGAGTAAAATCACTGATTAAAATGAGTGATAGGACTGTACAGAGCATGGGCTTAATTTTCTGGGTCCAGTGCAAATAGCTGGGAGAGTTAAAAACAAAACCAATAGAAACAACATGAATACTAACAAAAACAATTGTTTAAAAACCTTCTGAGTGCTGGGATTAGAGCCATGTAACAACTCTACCCTACTTTTTAATGTATTAATAATAAACAAACAAACAAACAAACAGACATCCCTATTCTAGTTCTAGCAGTTGCCTCAGAGAGAGCTGTGTGACACTGCATGCTGCTTCCTTTCCCCAGATAGCTCAGGTCTTCTGTCCTATACCAGGTCAGCTGGACCTAAGACAGTGTGGTTGACCTTGTTGGTGCCATGGCATGATTCTGCAACAATCCTTTTCTTGGTAAAATTGATCCTGTATAGAGTGAGCCCCTTGTTGTTGGATCCAGGACCCGTTAGGCCAGCAAACACACAAGCTACCCTCAGTGAAAGAGAAAAGGAAAAATGACATTGAAAAAAATATGTGCCCTAATTGGAAGAAAAAGCCCTCAACTTTGAAGCTATCACCTATCTCCCCTTGATTTTTGAGCTCTGCATATTGATATTGTGTGGCTCAAGAAGGTAGTGAATTTCAGATGGTTTCCCAAAGAAGACATACATGATTTTTCACTCTTTATCTGTGAGGTTAGCGGGCATTATAGCACAGATTCAGCAGACCCAGCATAAGAACACAGAAGCCAGAGATGATAATGCCAAGGGATAGCATCCTGAACTTATAGACACATTAAAATTGAGGTTTCATCTCAACTCAGGCCATTGCACTCCCTGTCCTACCTCCTGAGTCTTATGTTTGCTGTGAGTACAGTATCACGGTAAAACTAGCAACATCCTTATTGCTCAACTTCTCAATTCTGGAAGACAGATATTGGAGAAGTTATTGCAATGAGGCTACAATGTAGTAATGTAAAGTCCGGGATGACCTTTGCTCTCTGATGCCCACTTAAACTGTCTGGTTGTATTTGAGAACAGGACCATGTGCAAGATAATGTTTTGAAGATGGGACAGCAAGTTTACCATTTATATTTGCCCTGGAGTTGATCCCCTATGTTTCAAAGAAAAGGGAGTTTTCCTTGTAAAAGATAGGATTGTAAACAAGAGATTTTGTGAAACCCATGGATATATATATATATGTAAAAAATGCACACTATCAAGGAATGCACAGTTAGAAAATATTATCCAGGTTTTATACAATTAAACATATAGAAAAAAGATATTTGCCTCTGTGAGACAGGAAAACCCTGGGAAATTGGAGTGTATGTCACATGAATTGTCTCAGATGGCATATTTATTTTTGTGAAACATCTACTACATCCACAGTCCCCAGAGATTTGGGTATTAACAAAATCTCTTAAGCATGTCAGAGTCCTAACCAACGTTCTCCCTCAAAAGCACATGACATCTAATGAAGCAGTAGAATTCTCCAGCTTTGGAAGGAGAGGTTGCCAAAGGGGATCCCACGGGTCCATGAGAGGCTCCAGGAGAGGCACCCCAGAAAAGGACCAAGCTGGGCAGAACTAGTTAGCAGGTAGATCATGGCAGTTGCTAATGACATCATCAGTAATGCCTTCCTTGGAGAATCTCTTGTATCTAGGATAGAACTAGAATCCTCTGTGTTGTCACCTGTGTTGTGGTGACAGGAACTGCCTGTGGTTCATCCCTTCTGTTTGCTCTGGGTTCACCAGCAGGAATGTTTTCCAGGCTGCTCAGGCTATGTCTGAAAGGGAATGGCGATGAAGGAGAGACCAGACCAAAAAAGAAGGAAGAGGGAATCCTTTCTCATGAAAAAGGAAGAAGGAAATTGTTCTGGAGAAGGCACAGTGAGTCCTGGGCAAGGTTGGGGAAATTCCTGGTAGAGGTAGGCTTGAGCTGGGCCTTCCAGGATTAGGTCTTACAAGCTGAAGCCTTGGACTTTGTCAATGTCAGACAAAGAGTCAAAAATTTCTGATCATTAGTTTAACAGAGCCAGGAATTGACAAACCTGCAGCTACTTTTCTGGGAGCTATTTAATTTCATTTTGAGTGGCAAAGAATGCCAGGAGTGGGCACTATGAGAATAACAGTGCATCCTTTCATGGAAGGGAGTTGAAGCACTTCATCTTCCAGATTACTGTAGGTAACTTGAGTCTCTGATGAAAAGAACAGAGAAGGATGCTCCCCTGGCCATGTCATGTGGTGAGGTCTCAGACACTTTGGATTTGAAGACACATGATTAATTAGGGCTTGATAGTGCTAAGCACTATGAACTCCAGGATTTCCCTGCATCACATCTGGTATGACCTACAATGTTCCCCATATCTTTATGTTTGAGGCAGCTTATAGATTTCAGGGCAAGGGGGCCTGTAACAGGGAGTGTGGCATATGTCTGACAATGGTGGTTAGGAAGAGGAACATAGCTTAGCAAACCAGCTAGAAGATAGCTTTGCTGCTCTTTTAGGTATTCACCCCGTCTTTACCTTTTCTCTCCATCAATCTTCTTCTTGGGACTCTGAATGGTCTCCCCTGCCCCTGGGCCATCAAGTATGCAAATTCATTTGTGTTTATCTATCTGCAGGGTCTGCTAGAAATACTTCAACCCAAAATTCCAACATCACAAATCAGATATCAAATATAAATAAAGTAGAAGAATTGAAATTGCATATAAGGAAGATCAGCAATGAGAGGAAGGAAATGTGTGAAATCCTGAATGTTTACATGTATGAGGATTTAAACTACAGGTAGGAATTATGACCAGTACCCTATTGACTGTATTCTGCCATCTGTTAACCCAATTTCCTTCCATGAATGGAGTGTGTCATCTCTCATCATTCAATTAGGTAGCCCTGACAGGTGTTTAATTGTTGGATAAACAAGGTGCTGTGTGTTTATTATCATCTTCTTTTGTACTTGACCTTGGGGTGCTTGCAATCTGATTGTTGCTCTAAACAGCTGGACGGACCTGCTCACACTTACTGTCTCTCAGTGTGTGAATGCAATGCCTGCAGGCTATCACGGCTTTACTCTGATATTGTTTATAATATTCTGAGAGATGGCACCTCACAGGATTTATTTGGCATTCTAATTGTGTCTGTGTGTGTGAATGTAGATGTGTGTGTGTTTTGTTCAGGACTGGGGCTCTGGGACCTTTGATGGGGTCTGGGGATTTGTGTGAAGCACAGTTTGCAGGTCCTGATAGTGTTGAGTCCATAGAGGTCCAAAGTGATCACCAGGGAAGTTTGCTCCTGGTGTTTCCTTGGTGTCACACAGGAATGTACTGGGGGAGGAGGTGTGATAAAGCCTTTCTCCTCTAAATACTAGTTGTGTCCTCTGGGAATTCAAAAAACAACAGGAACCAAGGAATGATAATCCCTGCCTGAAAAACAAGAGGAAAGTCATTACAGATATCTACTGGACCCTTGCCTGTGGCACAGTGTAGTGGAAAATTGTAATAGAAGTAGTCTATTCCTTCATGCTTGTCCGGGAAGCCCTTGAAGGTCAGCTAGCTCCATTTGGTCCCCTGGTTCTGCTGTCCTCTACCCAGGATAGTAAGTTTAATTAGCACCAAGGGGACCCAGTGTGAATGAGCCAGGATGTGGCATGCACTCGGCTTGGTAGTCCATGACATAACCTGTTGGCACATGATTATTGAATCCTTAATTCAGCAGATTATTTGCTTCTTGGGTCATGCCCTAACACAGGATGAACACTGAATTCAACATAATTAAATCACAACATGAGAAGACAATGTTGGATATGAATAAAATGACCCAGTCCATAATTGGTTCCATGCAGTACTCCATGGAACTGATAGAAGATAACTATTCCTACAGGTGAGTCAGTGACACAACTGATCCCCAGAACTAGGCAAGGAATTCTTCTATCCTTTTAGGACTTTGAACAAAAGCAAGGGCTCTGGTTCTATGCTATCTGTTTTTTATCCAGGAACCCTGCCTTGAGGCAAGGATCTTGGATTTGTACCTCTTGGACACAGTCGTCCTAAGTGTGAAGAGTGTCCAAGACCCTCCAATCTTTATTCTTCCAAATTCAAGATCCTGTACATTGAAAACTTTTCCATCATGCTGGGAATATCCAGACACCCTGAACCTCTATGTTTCTGACCACAGATTAAAAGATATAGGATTCCCGACAAAAATGAAAAGAGTATACACCTTTTGGGTCTTCTACAACTCTCAGAGGGGATAAGCCCTCTCCCTGCTGAAGGTTTTATGGTACCACAGACCTATAATCAACCATGAGGAACATTTCCTCTTCTGTGATGTATAGGGAAAACTCTTGGTGACAGGGTTTTCAGAAGGTTGTGGAATCCTCTGGAATATGGGTGGTATCTTGGTTTGACTTGTCTTTGTTTGGTTCTGCTATGTATATTGTGGACTCTTCTCGGGCTTTCTGGGGATCAGGGCCCTTGCAGGGATCATGGGACTTGTAGGAGTGGCAAGCCAATGGAATCTGGCTGGGAATCACCAATTTTTCTTTGTGGATCAGCATTAAGGAGGACCACCTCCTCCGTGAGTGCACTCAACTCAACGAAAAAGTAAGGATATTACTGAATGAGAACAGAAAGCTGCTGGTGGAGCAGGCTGGAACGCAAGTGTCCCATGGGGAAGAAAAGAGGTTCTGTGAGGAGGCCAGCAAGAACATCTGTGCCTCAAGTGCAAAGGAACAGCAGGTAGGATGATGTGTATCAGAGGCAGATTGCCCTCATGTCTAAACATAAACATAGACAAACATAGTCACAGTCCACCAACTTCTCCAGGCACTCACCTATGTCTCCTCCAAGTGTTTGTTTATGTGATCATCTACAGGACTCTCTGTGGAGGTAGCCTGGTTCAAGAAACTGCATGTTTGGCATGCAAATGTTCCTGCTCTGCTAGAATCACTAAGGGGGATAGGTTGTTTACACATCACAACTCTACATGCCTTAAGTTTGAAGGGTGCTGTGTTGGAGCCCTTGTTGAGAATAGCAAGAGCTTTGAAGGAAGAAGTAAAGGCCTGTAGCTCATTTGCTTTACAGGGATCTTGTGAGATTCTAGGTAGGAAATAGTTTGCAGGGATGACACCTAGTGTAATTGACAAATAAGTGGATTTCATTGCTGTCTTTTGGCGGCTTTTCTATTCCCCCTTTTCCCCCTCTATCTCAAAATGGTCTCTTCAGGCTTCATATATCTTGGTTCACATTTACAGAGCCTGAGTAGCAGCTTGTCAGTCCTATTTTCTTTCAGTGTTGTTGGAGTGGTCTTTCCCGGCCTGAGAGTCTGGAGTTGGCTGGATGACCAGAGATGACAGAAAGGCTTCTCACAGGCTCAGGTTTGGTGTGAGATCTGAGGCGTCATGAAAAAATTTCTTAATATATGCCCCCAATTCTGACCAAGAAGAGTGTTCTCTAGTGCTTTTGGTTAGATGTTTTTTTTCCACCGCCTGTGACAGGGATTCTCTGTGCAGCCCTGGCTGTCCTGGAACTCACTCTGTAGTTCAGGCTGGCCTCAAACTCATAAATCTGCCTGCCTCTGCCTCCCAAGTGCTGGGATTAAAGGAGTGTGCCACTATGACCGGCAACTCTAGTGGCTTTTATTCCTATAAATAATCACAGAGTCATTGGGTCTCCCTTGAAACAACTCCTCTGCATAGTCTGAATTATCTTGGTCCTGAACCATAACAGATACCTCATTGTTTTCTACTCAGTTTTGATTTTATGTGAATAAGTCTGTGTGTGCTTGAGTGTGTGTGTCTGTGTGTTTCTTTTTGTGTATGCATGGCTTTTCCGACCTGTGTCTCTCTCAGTATGTTGGGAGGCCAGTCAATGTCATCTGAATTGTCCAGTCATTCTCTATATTACTTCTTTGAGCCTTGGTCTCTCAATAAATGTGACATTTACTGTTCTGTTCTGTACAGTAGTCTTTGCATCTTCTGTCCACTATCAGGTAGCACCCCTCTCTTATTTATTTTAACAAATTGATAAACAACACAGCTATTTTAAAAATAAGTGTTAGATTTCTTCACTTTCCCTGCATAGAGTTATCTCCCTGGGCAACTTGGTTTTGTCTTATTGGCTCCACCATGAACATGCACAGAATCCTACCCTGCATAACTCTGCTAACATTGTTTTTGCTAACTATATAGTGGGCATGGCTTTGTTTCAGGTTAGATTCCCCCTCATAGTTGGCACAGTGCTGCATTTTATAAAGGTCACAGCACATCATTCAACCAGCTTTCTTCTGACTGATATTGAGGAAGATTTAATATCACATGAATTGTAATAGGTGGAAAAGTTCCTGGGTAGTGACCAAAAGTCACTGTCTTCCTCTGATGCTACCAAGGAACCAACATGGGGCTTGCTGTGGGCTTTTCTTAGGAATCTCTTTCTTGGGAATTTGGTATTGTGTTGTCCAGGTTATCTGTGCAGAGCTTGTAACTTCCTTGTAGGACCAGAAAGTATCTGCATGAAAAAAGTTTCTGAAGAGGAGTTAATTACAGATGAGGGCCGCAAAGACTGCCTGAGTCTAAGAACCTTACACACGTACACATCAGAGGTCCTAGTAGGTGCTCATGCAACAGGAAATGTGCTGGGCAACAGTAATATTTTCATTGATTTGTGTTTGTGTGTCTCTGTGTGTGTATTGTGTCCTGTTTATGTTTGTGTTTCTTTTGTATGGTGTGTGTGTTTGTCTGTGTGTGTTTTGACCACCTTTGCCTGAGCTTGTTTATACTAAGGTTGTGTGTTTGCTTAATATAAGGTAATTTTGTGTTTGTGATATGGGTGCTTTTATATACAAATGTGTTTGTGTGTGTTCGTGTGTGTTTGATTGTGCATAAATACAGCTGTGTGTGTCTCTAGAGGCCAAATTTAATGACAAATGCACTCTGAGGTTTTAGTTTGAACCTATGAAATATCAAATACAGCAGTCCAATTATTCTGCATGCTCACCTAACTGCAAAGAAAAAAAGGACACAAATATTGTTGTAGGGTCAGATTTTTAATAACTCGAGACAAAACAATTGATTCTCATTGAAATTTTTAGGGGAAATGTAAGAGTTATGGTATATGGAGGTAAGGAGGACATTGCTGTATAAAATCCATGTGTTTATGTCCCTTTTCTGCTCTTGGTGAATTGTGAAGGACCACTGGGAGGTCAGGTGGCTCACTGTGTCTTTTAAGCATTCCAGGTTGTTTTCCTCATTGCCTGCCACCATTGCATTTCCTGCTACCTCTGCTCAGTAAAGCTTTCCCTTGTAGTTTGTCTTGGATTTTACTCATTGAGAGATTGAGTTGCTTGGAGCTGAACTTGCACCCAGGAGAATTCCCATAGCTGTGGAGCAAACCAGGCCTTGTACAGGAGCCCATTGAGGGTCTTGATAATCTAAAGTACTCACAATATCTTATCTGTGTAGCATTTAGCATGACTGTTCTTCAACATCATTTTCTCAGAGTTAAAATCAGCCTTAGTGGGGGTTGGGAGAAATGAGGACCTTCAGACAGTTCTGGTAGTATAAAATTGCTTATGTCTGTTAGAGGCCATGTTCAGAAAGTGGAAAAGAAGTCCACTTTGACCCAGTGCTTCCAGAACAAGGAGGAGTTATCCACAGAGTTTAGGGCGTTCAGGGTTGTAGTGGTCCTCAGAGCAGCCCTGAAGGAGAAGCTATCCTGATGTGCATCTGCTGAAGGATGAAAAGGCCCTATGTGGTGCAGCCCTTCCATGAACTCAGTGTGTGATAATCCATGCAAGCTTTTGTCCTTCAAATTGTCAGCCTTATCCTACTCAAAATAGCTCTGACACAGTCACATTCTAGGGAGAAAAATATTCCTTTGCATCCTGGTTATAGACAGTTCCTATTACTCTGGGCTCATACCTTTAGAAACCAAGTCAGTCAGGTGATGGAAAAGGGAGATCCTATTGGAAGAAACTGTTTACTTTGGGACAAGTCTGAAACAATGAGCAACAACAAGAGACTGGTCCATCACCAACATGTGACCCTAGGCTAGGAAACAAACCTATTCTACACAGCCTTGGGAACTTGCTGAGCCAGATTGGATAATAGGACAAGAACCCTGAATCCCAGACTGGTATATGAGTGGAAAGCATATCACTGATTGAGCTGCCTATATGCTATGCCCACTAAGTATCTTTCCCATTCAAGATTTGTTTTTATGCCTCCAAAGTGTCCTGGGAGATTTTTATATTAGTATTAACCGGGAAACTAAACAGGTCACTGCAGTACAATATGCTTGTATTGCATAAATACAAATATTATGTGCGTTTGAGGGTGTAACCTACAATAGTCACAGGGGTGTTTTTCTGTTTCTTCATGACCATCACTTTTAAGGTTCAGTGCAAGGCCTTTTGAATATTTTTATTTAGCAAAGTTTTGCAGATACTGCGACCTATGAAGTACCCATGGGTTTTGTGTTGTATGGTGTCTCTGGTTATTTGCAGATAGAGGGATTGACAAGAGGAACCCTGTGAGGTTCCTGCACTGGAACAATAATCATAGCCTTCACTTCAGTTCAGGGCACGCTCGCACCTCATAAGGAATCCACATGGTTTCTAGGTTGCTTGCATCTCTCTTGAACTCATATTCAGACATTGCTACAATGTTATTGCTAAGTAAAATATACCTGCACAACTGGGGAAATGTGGTGTTTTTTAGAACTCCAGTATAATGTGTAGCTGACAGTTCCGATTCTAGCAGTCTTTAAAAGGTGAGAAACATTTCCAAGCTCAGGTGTTCTATGACACTTGGGATGCACGGTATGATCTCAGCTGAAAGGTATGTTGGATTCACCAGCTGAATAGAGCTCTTCTGGGAAGGACAGCTGAATTGACAAATGCTTACCAGGCCTTTTCTTTTCTAGCTTCCCTAAGTGTGAAACAGTCTAACAGAAACTGGAAAATGGCACAGACCAGGACATGATCTCCCTCAAAGAGAAGTGCTGGAGGAAGAGCACTGCGTGTGCACAGGAAATACACCACTGTTGCCTCTCATCCCTAATAACCATGGCTGTAATGGGCTGCATGCTCCTCCTTTATTTTGGTTTCTTGGGTATGAACAGGCCTTAATTTCATCTAGCCTCTGGCCCAGGAAGAGTGCACATTTAAAGGGACTTAGAGAAATGCTGAGACACATCAAGAGCTGCTGGGCATCCTGGAAGAATCTGAGAGTTTAAATTTATCTTTTCGTGATGGGTCATCATCAATAATTACATGGAGATCAGTCAACAAAATTGTAAAAACTTGGATCCAAGTTTACAACATGTGTTCTGCTTTGACTTGGGAGGCCATATCCTTCAGACCCACACTCCAAAAGGAGAGTGTTGCTTAAATTTCTCCTGCAAAGATTGTTACCTCCAGGAACTGCTTTTCTGCTAAGTTGCCAAGGACAGCCACAGGCTGTAAGGCTGTGCTACAAAATGAGCAGACTAAGAATTTTGCTTTGCACAATTTTTGTGCTTTGATTTTGGTTTGAGTTATGATTAGTTTAGTTACTTGGTTTTTCTTGTTTTCATTTGAAGTTTTGTTATTTATTGGTTGTTTATTTGTTCTTGTAATTAATTTGATATTTTGGTAAGGCTAAACAGAGTACACACTGACTGTCAGCTTTCAGTTACAATTGAGTACATTGTATTTATTCTTAGGACTAACACAATGATCTCCAACTCTTTACTCTTAAGATCCTTGTTATTTCACTTGTGATCATGAAATCCCACAGATATCAGACCCAGATGGATCTCTGCATTCTTCATGGGACCTGGGCTCCATAGTTTCTTCACAGCCAGACTGAACTACAAAGTCCATCATACATTCAGTGTGGAGAGTGTGTCTAACTCTCTGGATAGGAACTTAATGTTGGAAAACTTACCCATGCTGCATCCTTGTTGTCAAATATTTAGCTACTGTGAAAATACTGTGGATGATGGTGTTGAACGCATTAATGGCAAATACATCAGTATTTCTGTAATAGCTCTCATTAAATCAAAGCATAGTCTAAGGGAATAAAAAGCTGTCAGAAAACACAGCAGTGTATGCTTCTGCGTTCCCTCAAATATACAATCACTGGAAACTGCAAGTAGAGATAATAAATTCCACAATCTTTTTGGGGACAGGGTTCTCTGTGGGTCCTTCAAAGTTTATTTTATTACTTTATGATTCACCTGTGTCTGCCAAAAGACATCATTCAAAAACGATGAAGATTGTAACTAGTTATCATCCTATAAAGTCCTAACAAATGCCTTTTTTGTTTGATATTTTCTTTACTTACATTTCAAATGTTAAATCCTTTCCTAGTTTCCCCTCTGAAGATCCCCTTTTTCCTACCCCCAACCCCTGCTTCCCAACCCACCTACTCCCTCTTCCTAGCCCTGGCATTCCCCTTTACTGGGGCACAGAACCTTCACAGGACCAAGGATCTCCTCCCGGTGATGACCAACCAGGCCTTCCTCTACTACATATTTAGCTAGATCCATGAGTTTCACCATGTGTTTTCTTTGGCTGGTGGTTTAGTCCCAGGGATCTCTGGAGGTACTGGTTAGTTCATATTGTTGTTCCTCCTATGGGGCTGCAAACCCTTCAGCTCCATAGTTCCTTTCTCTAGCTCCTTCACTGGGGACCCTGTGCTCTGACCAATAGATGGCTGTGAACATCTACTGCTGTATTGGTCAGGCAGTGGCAGAGCCTCTCAGTAGACAGATATATCAGGCTCCTGTCAGCAATTTCTTGTTGGCATCAGTTGTAGTGTCTGGTTTTTGTGGTTGTTTATGGGATGGATCCCCAGGTGAAGTCTCTGGATGGATATGAGATGTCCTCCTGCCTCAGCACAAATTTGAACACAAATTTGTACACATGCATCCACACACAGGTATACAGGCACACCAAACAGGCGCTGACACTGTAACCTAAGTACATTATGAATCCCTTTGACCTTTTCTGGCCTATGCATCTTTTATCTGTCTTTAAACACAGACAACATACCTGACATACCACTTTGTAACCTGTAGTCTCCCCTCCACCAACCTGAAACCTGCTTGCTCAGGGGTGGAGCTTCCCGCTCAATCATTCTGCCATGCCCACTGCTGGAACCTGCTGCTTTGCTGTTCAGAGCCCTGCACATTGTCACTCTGCTATTGCAACCCAAGATTAATTGGCAGGAATAGGGGCTCCCTTCCCCTGCTTTATAATTGCGTGTGGAACAGTAAAATTGAGCTTTGATCAGAATGACTGTCTTAGCTACATTTCTTTATCTCGCCACCTAGCCCCTCTTCTCTTCCAGGTTTCCAAAATGCCTTTCCAGGCTAACCCATGTTGTGATCTGCTGGCTAGACACAACAGTAACCTCATGTACTAAAGAGAAGTTCTTTAAGTCAGACGTGATGGAACATTACTGATATCCCAAGACTCAGGAAAGGTGTGAAAATTACAACTCCAGGGCCACCATGAGCTACATCATGCTATCTCCAAAACAAAACAAAACAAAACAAAAAAAAAACAAAACAAAACAAAAGTTTGTTTTATAAGCATTTGTTCAGTTGGTAGAGTACTTCCCTAGCATGAACTCAGGGGGATGGAGACAGGTAAGTCAATGTCTTCAGCTTCATAACAAGTTTGGGACTAGTATGGCTACAGGGAAATGGGTAGGTGTGAGATCAACAATACAGTGTGTGTGTGTTCTCAGAGAGAGGGAGAGAGAGAGAGAGAGAGAGAGAGAGAGAGAGAGAGAGAGAGAGTTTATTGTTAAGACACTTAGATGTGACTTTGACAACTTCTCTCTTGAGCAGTCCATGGGCACTGTGGAGGTCTGAATGCAAATAGCCCCCATACATTTGGGAAGGATTAAGAGGTGTAGCCTAATGGAGGAGTTTCAAAAGCCCATAACATTCCCTGTCTCCTGCCTGTGGATCAGTTGTAAACTCTCAGCTACCACTCCATTATGATGCCTGTCTGCTGCCATGCTCCCCACCATAAGAGTCATGGACTAGCCCTCTGCACCCAGGAGCCCCAGTAGACGCCTTCTTCTATACGTTGCCTTGGTCATGCTTTCTCTCCATAGTAGTAGCAAATAACCAAGAAGGCCCCATGATGTGTACAACTACTACCCCCCCATCCCCCCACACAGTCGTTCTCAGTAAACTCCATTTATGTTTCGTACAGACTTGTACTGAATTTCTCTTTTGTGGTGTAAGTTAAGAGTCTCATTTTTCAGTGAGTAGAAGTCCCCCTAAGGGACAGTTGCCAATGTTGAGCTGTGTCTTCCATTTCCACTGCCATTACTATGCAGCCCAGGACTGCTTGGGGACCTTTCCTGAAGTGCCTTCCCCAGCCCTTAAGTTTCAAAGGCCCTCTCTAGTCTCCTGGATTCCTGCCTCCCTGGTAGATGTCATGCTGGCTACTGAGTCACCTACAGCTGCCTTCAGGTTCCTTCTGTGATTATTCTCCAGAGTTGATTCCAAGAGATTAATCACAGAATTATTGTTTCCGAGAGCACCTGGGTTGATTCTTGGCAACTGCCTGTCTTGGCTTTGGAGCTCTAAGCTGGAATCTGAAGTGACTGGGTCCTATCACTGTATAGAGGGGCTCTGCTAGAAGTATTCTCAGGGGATCATAAGAGCTAGCTTTCCCATGCTGCCCCTGGCGTTTCCCCTGCACATTTGGAGGGAACCTCATGTTTTCTATTTCTTTAAAAGAAAACATATTTATTTTCAAGTTTATTTTAGGTGTATGAGCATTTTGCCCACAGTATATGTCTTTGCACCATGAATTTGCTGTATGCGTAGAGGCCAGAAGAGGGTGTCAGATCCTCTGAAATTGGAGTTGCAGATGAATGTTAGCCATTGTGTGAGTGCTAGGAACCCAACTTGGGTCCCCTGGAAGACAGCCAGTGCTCTTAACCTATAGCTGACTCTCCTGCACTGAACGTGCCATTTCTTGAACTACAACTAAATCTGTCACAATTTATATTTATTTTAGACTCAATTGTTTCATCCTCTCTCTGTGGAAAGCAGACCTCATGTTGGTTTGTTCTTTTCTCTGCATCGTTAACAACCTCACCCAGCAGTCATGGAATACTTTTTCATAGTTTTCTATACTGATCTCTTTGTTAGAGGAATCATTTGTAATTATTAATCATTTTCTTCTCTTATAAGCAACAACAACTGTGCGGAGAAAAAAAATACATGATCTTACCATACTTTAGCCAAAAGGAAGGAAAAAATACATGCAATTATGGAATCCTGTTGCACATTAATAACCAGTAGCCATGTTGAGACATAACCTACCAATTCAAAAATTCTTATTTTATCATATGCACACTTTTTACACATTGGGCTTTAGGGAGATAAAATATTTAACAGTTTTTTATTTTTAATAATAACAATTTTTTTTACTATTTTTAATGTGTGTGTGTTAGCAGAAGAACATGCTATCCTGTACATGTGGGGGTCAGGGGACAACTTTGTAGCCTTAGTTCTCTCCTTCCACATTTATGTGCATTTAGTGATCTATTTAACTGACATCATTAGGCTTGTGTGGCCCATGCCTTTACCCACTGAGCCATCTCACCACCCCTATATTGTGCTTTAAAAAAAATCTGTCTTTCATTTTAAAATGACATTTAGTTTTTTTTTTCTCTTGATAATTAGGTGAGATGAGGACAACAAAAAAATAAGGTCATTTGTAGAATTTACACCTTGAGTTATGAGCTGGAAGTAACAGTGCATGTGGGATGGGCATGGCTACACGCCTGCAATCTCAGCACCTGTGAAGAAAGAAGAAAAAAGGAAAAGCTCCATTGTACTCTATGAAGCACCATAGGAATGATACTCGCCCACACACCTAAAGCATAGCTGTTCCTTCATTGCGAGCTCCACAGGGGCTTCATAAAGTGGGACTGAGACCAGAGTTCTCCTTCCTTGCGTCAGATGTATTATCAATACTGAAATGCAATCTACTTGTGAGCCTCCCTCAAGGGCAGTCCTCACTTTAGAGTCTTTATCAGTTTATTTCTGTGGGAAAGTGTTCGTCTCCAACACGTTCCACTGAAGTCTGGCTGGAAAGGTAGAAACTACTGTTTTTTGTTGTTTGAATGGGAGATACACATGCCTCTATTCTGGGGGACTGCCTTCACCGTGGTCTCCAGGGTCTGCCTTAGAGGGAAGAAATAGCCCACACTGATGAGCATGGAAAAAATGGACACTGGTTGCCTGGAGCATGAATGTCAAAACTTATCAAGTACAGAGTGCATTGTGACAGATTGTTCCTATATACTTATAGTCATGTATACATATCTAATCCACATGCTCGTTTGACAAGGTTTTTTTTGAAGGGTGTATGTTCTGGCCCTCTTAGTCTAGGTAAGGATTTATGACAGGTTCAAGTGACTCATTTGTGACAGTGATGCTATGCGACTTCTGAGACTTCAAAGTACAGTGTGAGTATATCTCTCTTTCTATCTCAGAATAAATCTTGGGACACCTGATTTTGGGTGTACAAAGTTCCATTCAATACTGGGAAGCCAGCATGCTAGAACAAGTGAGAGCCTGGCCTTGGAGCTGCAGATTCCTAAGAAGCCCTGCATGTACTCAGAGTCCTGAGTCTCAAAGCATTAAGGACTACAAACTAGTCAGACAAGAAAATCTGGTGGCTACTGGGAAAATCCAGAGCAAACCCTTTTGGGTAGACACCTCCAGGATGCAAGCTTTATTCCCTACCCTCACCCCTGCAAAAAGGCAAACAACAACAAAAACCAAACCAAACAACCAAAAACAAAACAAAACAAAAACCCTCCAAACTAAAGCAAACAAGGTCACTGAGGAGAACTGCCAGGCAAAACACTACTAAGCATGCAAGAAAGCAAGCTGACACAAATGGGGCTCATATGTGCACAAATGGGAGAATTTATTCAGGCAACTATAAGTAAAAGAAATATTTCTAAATAAAAGTGCTTAAAATGGTTAATGAGATGCTAGGCTTGGTAACACATGCCTTTAGTTCTAGCATTTGGGAGGCAGGGGCAGGTGGATATCTGTGAATCTGAGGCCTAATCCTAACCCTAACCCTGTCAACAAGTGGCAGGGTAGCCAGGCCTATGTAGAAAGATCCTGTTGTACATACATGCCCACCCACCCATGCTCACACACAGGTTTAAAAGATAAATAAAAAACAAAGTATATTAAAAAAGACCTAACAGCTTTTTAAAAGAATGAGATGAAAGTTGTAGGGAGATTAACAAATGAGAAGACAGTGGTCATATTAAGAAATTAAGAAGCAGGCTAAAAAGAGACAGGAAGATTACTACAAGTTTGAAGCCAGTCCCATCTCTGTAGAGACTGGTAGGCCAATCACCAGAACTACATAGCTAAACCTTACCTCAAAAGGACAAGAAATCAGCACTGGCAACTGAACATTGTTGCAAACAAAATTAGGGAATTCGTAATATATCAGAGAAAATTACCCAAGACTAGCAAAACACACAACTACACAAACAAAACAAAACAAAACAAAACAAATCATCATCATCATCACCATTACCATCACCAGCAACAACAACAACAACAACAACAACACCAAAGAGGAGAACGGTGAAAGAAAGATCGAGATTTGGAGAATAGTATAAAATCTCTGTGTCAAATCTAGTTATAGAAACTCAAAATAGAGAAAATTGCATGGAACAGGAATGAAGATAAGTAACAGTTGAATTTAAAACATTTTCAGTCTTCTCTTGAGGGACATCTGGGTTGTTTCCAGCTTCTGGCTATTATAAATCAGGCTGCTATAAACATAGTGGAGCATGTGCCCTGGTTATATGTTGGGGTATGTTTTGGGTACATTTCTATTAGTGGTATAGCTGGGTCTTCAGGTAGATCTATTTACAAATTTCTGAGGAATCGCCAGATTGATTTCAGAAGTGTTTTGACCAGCTTTCAGTCCCACCAGCAATGGAGGAGTGCTCCTCTTTCTCCGTATCTTCGCCAGCATCTGCTGTCACCTGAGTTTTTGATCTTAGCCATTCTGACTGGTGTGAGGTAGAATCTCAGGGTTGTGTGGTTTGGCATTTCCCTGGTGACGAGGGATGTTGAACATTTCTTTAGGTGCTTCATGGTCATTCAGTATTCCTCAGTTGAGAATTCTCTGTTTAGCTCTGTACCCCATTTTTAATAGGGTTATTTGGTTCTCTGGAGTTCTTCTTGAGTTCTTTGTATAGACTGGATATTAGCCTTTGATAGCATATAGGATTGGTAAAGATCTTTTCCCAATCTGTTGGTTGCCATTGGGTTTCATTGACAGGGTTCTTTGTCATACAAAAGGTTTTGCAATTTTTTGAGGTCCCATTTGCCGGTTGTTGATATTAGTTATCTGGAGACACCAAACCCAGACACTATTGCTGATGCCAAGATGCACTTGCTGACAGGAGTCTGGTGTTGCTGTCCCCTGACCAATACAAATGCAGATACTCATAGGCAACCATCTAACTGAGCATGAGGATACCAGTGAAAGAGCTAGGGGAAGGACTGAAGGAGCTGAAGGGGGTTGCATCCCCATAGGAAGAGCAATATCAACTAACTGGACCACCCTGTGCTCCAAGAGACTAAACCATCAACCAAAGAGTATACATGGAGGGATCCATGGCTCCAGATACATATGTAGCAGAGGATGGCCTTGTTCGGCATTAGTGGGATGAGAGGCCCTTGGTCCTGTGTAGGTTTGATGACCCAGGGTTGGGGGATGCTAGAGGAAGGGTGGGACTGGGTGGGGGAGTGGGGGATCACCCTCATATAGGCAAAGATGAGGCAGTAGATAGAGGGTTGGGTGGGGGTGGTTGTGGACAGTTAAAGGGGGATATCATTTGAAATGTAAACAAATAAAGTGATTAATTAAAATCCACCCCCAAACCCAAAAAACATTTTCAGATTTAAAGAAGGATTTATATTTCAGGGTAAAAATGAATATCAATTTCATAAGAAGAAACAAACTATCCTAAAACTAAAATCCACTTAGATTCAAACCATTAATCCAAACACAAAATGAAAACTTGATGGACAGAAACATAGTGGACTGAGAGTAGACATCTCATTGCTGGCCCGAGGTGCGAAAAGGTTGTTATGAAGGGTTGGTGTTAATCACTTTCCATGTAGAATTCTGTAGACATTGAAATTTTGATTCAGGCATAGGAGAAAATAATAATACAAGACTCAGAGGCCTTCGGTGAAACAAATTGAAAAGCACATTCTCAGACACACACATACACACACAGACACACACATAAACACACAGAGACACACACGCAGACACACACACACACACAGACACACACACACACACACATAAACACACAGAGACACACACACACACAGATACACACACACAGACACACACACATATACACACACACACAGAGACACACACATACACAGACATACAGACACACACACACACACACACACACACACACACACACACACACACACCAGTGTCTAGAGGTCTGTGAAGCAATGCCCCTCCCTGCCTTGTTTGTCTCCCACAGCAGACTCTGTATCACTTCCCTCCTCTGTATGAGGGCAAAGCCTTAGGAGGTGGATGGTAATGTGGAACAGAGGACACACCCCACAATCTCCTAAAGTGTACTGTTCCCTGAGAAGGAAATAAGGTGAGGGGGAGGGGCGGTGGCAGCAAGGCTTTCCTAGAGCCCTTTAGTCTGATTAATACACACAATGAATGAAAACAGTCATGCTAAAAGTAGTGCTCTTAGGATGGTCTGGTAGTAGTGAGATCAAACCGTATTTTTAGGACATCCTTAAAACACAATGACTTGGAAGAGTTGAAAAACAGAACTAGTTATACTGTGCATTCAGGAGCAAAGAGAACACTTTTATTATACAGGACAGAATTTAATGTTATAAGACAATGGAGATGGTATTCTGTTTCTTGCTTTATGTTTTGAATTGTTTTATGTGAGTGTGTGCCTGCCTGTCTATCTGTGCACCATGTTCATGCAGGTACCTGAGGCCAGAAGAGGGTATTGGATCTTTTGGAACTGGTGTTACAGGTAGCTGTGAGCTGCCCAAGGTGGGTACTGGGCACTGAACGTGGGTCCTCAGGAAAACACTGAGTGTTCTTAGTCACTGAGCCATCTCTCTAGCCCCTCCACCTACAAGACACCAGTTCCATTTATACAGAATCTGCTATCATAACCAGACCCCTTCCTTAGGTGCTCATGCAAGTTAGGACTTCAACGGGAACTGGGGAGATACCAACATTTAGAACATAGAAACAGCTGTATATGTAGTCACATTAATGAAGCAATCTGGATTATAACCCTGGCTCTGGGAGTTACACAGGTCCCTGGGCAAGCTGCATTCTTCTTTTCCAGTTTTAATGTCTTTTCTTTCTTTCTTTCTTTCTTTCTTTCTTTCTTTCTTTCTTTCTTTCTTTCTTTCTTTCTTCCTTCCTTCCTTCCTTCCTTCCTTCCTTCCTTCCTTTCTTTCTTTCTTTCTATAAAAAAATAACATATATGTGTGTTTGAGACAGACAGAGAGAGAGAGAGAGAGAGAGAGAGAGAGAGAGAGAGAGAGAGGAAACACAACTTTTGGGAGTTGGGTTGCTCATTCTGCCAGATGGGTTTGGGAGTCTGAAAGGCAGGCTTGTCAGTGAGTGCCTTTACTCCTGAGTTACATCACCAGCCTCTGCTCTGGTTTTCCATGAATGGCACTGACCCCTGTGAGAACGAAGTGGGACGATGCAGGGGAAACATAACTCATAGGGTATCACAAGTCATTCTTTCAACAGACTTGAGAAACATGGAGTGTGCTGAGAACTGTACCAGAGCCAGGAAGATGGAAGATGTCAGGTATAATATTTGCTACCAGGAAGACGATATGTGAAAGCTGACTTCAAAAAAGTCTTCTCAGGCATTATGACTGGATGGTGTGTAGCCATTTAGTGTAGAGAGGGCAGTCAGGTTTTTGTTTTTCTTTTCTTTTCTTTCCTCTTCTTTTCTTTTCCTTCCTTCCTTCCTTCCTTCCTTCCTTCCTTCCTTTCTTTCTTTCTTTCTTTCTTTCTTTCTTTCTTTCTTTCTTTCTTTCTTTCTTTTTTACCATGCAGCAAAGTCGGGAATACTTTTATGAGAAAGGTAGCCCTTAGCGTGAATCATGAAAGATGAACAGGTGCTGTACAAGGCTGAGTAAGAGGAAGAATATTCCAGAACAGGGTGCAGCATAAACACAAGTGGCCTGAGGATAATCACCTGCATGGAAATCCTTGTTCCAAGGGGCTCCTAGTGAAGATACTTGGACTTCAAACTGTGACTTGGGTCATGGCAAGAGGGATGACATATAAGCAGCTTAGAGAGGACACAACCAATGAGGGGAACCGGGGGTGGGGTGGGGCTCGGTTGGTCAGGCACCTGAGGCCAAGCCTGACCACCTGAGTTCAATACCCAGCTCTCATATGGCAGAAGTTGGGAAACAATTCCTGCAAGCTGTCTTCTGACCTCTCCATACTTGCACATGGGCCCACACACAAATAAGTAAAAATAGAGTAAAAACTTCAAAATTAGTAAGGAACATAATGCAGGCCAGAGAGGAGAGGGAGAGAAAGTGCCAGGAAGGGGAAGCAATGAGAGAAGGGGGGAACCCAGGCTGATTTTTTTTTCTTTTCCTTTGCAGGACTAAGTGAATTGTGGTGACATTTACATAAGACTAGAGAGAAAAGTCAGCTGTCAGGAAAGCACATTGTTTTACACAGGCTGAAAATAAGGCCAGGGGATAAAGGCAGACATTCCTGGTTAGGAATTTGGCAGGCTTCTGGGCTGGAGAGATGGCTCAGTGATTAAGAGCACACACTGTCCTCTCTGAGGGCAGGGAGTTTGGTTTGGAGCACCCACACTGGGTGCCTCCCAACTCCAGCTCTAGGGGTACTGGATGCTTCTGGCCTCCATGAGAATTCACACTGCTGTGCACAAACCCACACACAGACACAGACACCCAAGTGAAAAAGAAAAGCCAAAAAATGTAACAACATGCTTGAAAAACAGCAGTTCGCTTCTGGTCTGGGATAGCTTAGTTGGCCTAGAGGAATGAAGGGCTGGGTTTGAGTGAGCCCCAGTGTTCATCTGTGATCCCAGTGCTGAGGTAAAGGCAGCATGGTCAGAATGATGGAGATCTGTGAGTTATCATCTGGCTGCTAACTAAAAGCAAGGGAGGAACTTGTAGACTGCTCACTCACCCCACTTAACCCTCATTCAAAGTAAATGAAGGACAGGCTACTTAGGCAGCAGGTAAGAGGCCACTGAACAAAGCATAGTCACAAACAAAGAAGACCCAACATTCCAAGGCCCCTTTAAAGGAGAGATTCAGGAATGCAAATCTAGTCAGTCAAGTCACAGAAAGTGAGGGCTGGAAACCATCCAGTGGCTTAGCTCTCTCCACAATCCTTAGTGACCTTAGTGACCTTTAATCCTTAGTGACCTTAGTGACCTTTAATCCTTAGTGACCTTAGTGACCTTTAATATTCCAGTGGAATATTAGCCTCAGAAGTTAGTATGACTTGGGAGCATGCTGGATCAAGTATGTGTTTTGAATTTTCGGTTTCAAAACGTGTGAATGCATCTGTCTACCAGACTAAGGGCCATGAGATGGTGCTGGCAGGAGTCTGAAGTCCATGAGAGAGGAAATGACCCATGCAAATGCAGTCACTCCTCTGTTTGCAACTAGATGGAAACTGTCTCCACTGCCAGTAAAGATAATTTCAGGAAAGATGATTGAAAAACTTGCTAGTTGCAATTTTCATTTTCTTTTTCCCAGAGAGCAGCAGGAGAGACAGTTGACATTTGAGCTGTCTCTGAACTGCCCCTGTCCCTAATTGGAGTTGAGAGCTCACAGGGAACCACAGACCTGCTCCTTAGCTGGTTTTCTTTTCACAAAATCTTTCAGCCATAGAAAATGAACAAAAGCAGGGCTCCCCAGCCAGCCCAGCCAGACATCCCAGCTGCCAGAATAGGTGCTTGGGAGCGGCTCAGGGGTGCAAAGCACAGCCTTGCTCTGTTGAAGCCAGGTACTGTCCTGGGCAATTGGCTCCAGGCTCAGCTCAGGAGGCAACCACCTGGAGCTACAGGCACCCGAGGCAAGGAATGCCTGAAGGAAAGGGGCCAGGTCCTGCTCACCCCTTGTGAGCTACTTGCCCCTGACATCCCCGATGCTCCTGTTGAGCCTGGGTCCTTGGTGAAGCTTCCTCTTTTAGCTGCACCACAGCCAGGTGCCTGTGACCGCCTGGTGGCTGCTTTCCTTTCCGCGCCATATATGGCCTGGCAGGGGGGGTCACATGCATCCCGGGCCGCCGGCCAGGAGGGGTCGCTGGGGAAGGGGCAGACGGCAGGAGAAGAGGCAGAGACAGGAGAGGGGTGGGGTGGCGGATTCTGGGACCATGGGATGCAGCAAAGGCTCGAGGAGCCGATTGCTCGCCACCGCGCCATGGAGCTGCACTCATGCGGCTGCGGAGGTGGTGGTGGAGGAAGGGACCCGCGCGGGGGGGGGGGGGGGGGGGCGAACGCGTCGGAAGCCAGAGAGCGCCGTGTCCCTGCGCTCTGTCGGTCAGCGGGCGCGGGCCGGCAGGATGGAGCTGCAGCACGTGCGCCCCGTGCTTGGATCCCAGAGCCCAGCCTGGGAGGAACCGGTGAGTACTGCGCCCGTGCCCGCGCCCATCCCTCCCGCTTGTCCTTGCTCCCCGCCTCCCCCTCCTGGCCAGGTTCCGTTCCGGAAGCGGTCCCGGATGAGGTCCCCAGCTGCTTCACAGCCGGGACAGCTCTTCCTCCCGCGCCCTGGCTCCTCCTTGCTCGCCGCCCTAAGCGCCTTTGTCTGGTTGGCCTCTGGATCCGGAGAGGACCATTTCCGCGCTTCATCCTTTTCTCAGCTTTGCACTTTATTTCCTAGAGTGGCATGGAGGCCAGGGAAGTGGAGGGGGCTGGGTTGCGTGGTCAGCGGGTGCGGCCAGGAGGAGATGGGGGTTCACCTCTTGACCATGCGCTGGCAGTCACCTGGGCACGCAGGTTCCCGAGGACCGCCGCCTGGGAAGGCCCGCGGCTGCCAGAAGCCCAGAGCCACGCCTCCGACTCCGGTAGCCTAGGCTGCCCTGAACTGTTCCGAGGGTCAAGGACCTGGCCCGGGATCCAGCCCCAGATAACTTCGCTTTCGCCTGGACCTCACAGCACACGCCACGCGCAGATTGAGTCACTTTTGGGGCTCAGTGTTGCGTGTGAGAAGATGCGAGTCGGGGTCTTTGGATTTATTCCCTAAAATCCATTAACTTATTTCTTGCACCTCAAACTGAACCTTCTGTTATCCATCCATCCATTCAGGGATTCCTCGCAGGAATCCCCGCCCTGCGTAGACGCTTGTAATCTTGAGTGGGCAATGAATTTTGGCCCTGCATACCCTATCTATGTATTTCTTACTCCTTTTTGATTGACGTTGTGAACCGTCTCAAAAGCCTGGTCTAAAATTTCTGGCTTCATCCCTGCTGAGGTGCTGTTCCAGTGAAGTTGTCCCAGGGACTTCCTGAGTCTGCTCAGGTGCGCCCTCTGCCTGTTGAGAGCTTGTAGGTCAGGGGCCAGGCTTGCTTCTTTTCTTACCCTTAGACTTCCAGCCCTTTTGCCAGGGTACAATTTACTGCCTCCTGCTTCCTGACCTTTCACGAGTGTCCTTCGACTTTGATCCATCTGCCACTGCGTTTGTTTTTGTGAGTTTGCACGTTAGGTAGCCCATCTGCTCGTGTTCTATTGCGATCATTATTAGGGAGTAAGGTGTTCTTGGTTAAACATACAATTCAGTCTTGACATTTTAGATCATTGGGAATGAAATCCAGCGACCTGTTTTGAACTTTTCTATATAAAATCTTATCAGCTTCCACCAGGTACAGCGGGAAGCTCCAAGTTATGTGTAGTGCTTTTTGGGTGCTGAATGCTAGGACTTCACCGCAGTTAGAAAATTAGAGAACCTCAGGCTTTCTTCTCCAAAGTGCTAAGAAACAGAGTGCTTTCTTATTCTCCTAGAAAATCTTCAGTACTCGTCTCGCAACATGAACGTTTAAAGCTAAAACCTTCACAGAGAAGCGAAATGGAGCAGGAGCAGTGGCTAATTGCTGAACTCTTCAAAACTTGGTGTATATAAGTGGCTAAGGCATTTTATTAGTTCAGCAGATATTCTTATCCAACACCTGTCGTGTTCTGAGATTGTTGGGCAAGCTGTTAACTCTCAGACAAGCGTTGTCCCCAAGAACCTTACTTTATAGCTGAAGGTTGACATCTATCCAATATGTGTCATAAAAAGTTCTCACGAGGGATTTTATTGAGAACTTTGTGTAATGACTACAATATTTAAGGATTTTTCAAATGCTTTATATAACTACATAAGAAAGTTGTGTTACCTGAACGACTAAAAGAGGAGTGTATTCAAGAGAAAGCAAGAATGTAGTAGAGGAAACAGCTTTAAATGTTAAATTTTCTGGCATAGGGTGCAATGGGGTTGACGATTTAATCTAAATATGTTTTGAAGGAACACTGGGTCCATCCGAATCTGTGTTGTTTATGTTTGGGACAGAGCATCACACTGTAGGACAGGCTGCTGTGGGATTTACTCGGTAGGCCAGGCAGGCCTGAAACTGCATGCCCTGCTCTTGCTTCAGCAGAGTACAAGGCATCATCAAATTCCCCAAAATCAGAGTCTTTAACTTTGATTCAGGGATCTCAAGAATCTGAATGAAGTGAGTTCTGGTTTCCTTCAGAATGAATCGATATAACCGTCATGCGGCATGCTATACTTAGAACATTAATTGCTAGTCTATATATAATTTTAAGAAGCCGCACTGTCTGTCTGTCTGTCTAACACACACACACACAGACACACACAGACACACCGACACACAGAGAGAGAGGGGGGAGCGTGAGCGAGAGAGACAGAGAGAGAGAGAGAGAGAGATATCAGATCTAAGCAGTAGAATCACAGCTTTTTGAAGCCCCAACTCTGTGTGCTCAGAGACTCTCATTTTCAAGCTTTGTGTGTGTCCCCTCCCCCCATTGCTTCCTAGTAGGTGGCACAGAACAAGCAGCTGGTACATGCTCTGGCAACCACAACTAGAGACCCAGCTCCATGCCTTTCCCACCAAGATATATTTATCCTCTGAGACAAAATAAATCCATACTCTCTTAAAACAAAATGAAAGAACAACAAAGAAAGCAAACCTGTTTTCACTGGGATTCCAGTTCTGAGTTGGTTTTTCAAAAAACTTTCTTAAAATTTAAATATAGGGAATTTAATATTTTACCATACAAACTTGACTAAATGGGATTACTGTGTTATCATGGCATGTGGCAACATGTATGCAAGAATTTGCTCTCTCTCTCTCTCTCTCTTCCCCTCTCTCCCATCTATGATGTATTTTTCAGTGAACACAGTTTGAGTTTCAAGAAGATTGGATCTTGTAACAAAGGGTATATTTTAATGTTTGAAGCTATATGTGATCATATTGACTAACAGCACACATGTGGTCCAGGCTTCATAAGAGAATGACAGTAAAAGAGCCATTAGCTAGAATCCAAGTACCTTCTGCCCTGCTTTCTATTAGAGGTAGGGACCAAAGAAAATGTTGGGACACAAGTTGAAGTAGGGGAGAGAAAGGAGGTGATGGGAATGCCTGGCCTGGTTCTGCCTGCCTTTAATTTCAGCACTTGGGAGTACTCAGAGACAAGTAGATATCTGTGAGTTCAAGGCCCTGCAGGCTCTTCCTGGGTGTGCTTCCAAGCATCAGTACTTGAGGCAGGTGTTCCTTCTGCATCCATATTCATCCTAATCTGAGTTTTCAGCAGTATTTTATTTCACATTTAGATGAATAGGGGAATTTTGAGAAAGAAATGAAACATTCCTGGGGAAATTTTTGAAAATAAACAATCAGTTCCCCATAGGGGAATTAGTAATGAGTTTCCAACCAATCTAATGGAGGTCTTTGGAAGGAGGAGGTACTGAAAGGATTCCCTTCAGTGTTAGGAGTGGCTCCTGGAAAGTGCAGCATGAATTGTGAGGAGAGATAGTTAGCATGGTTGCAGTGTCAGCTCCCCATGACATCAGCAGTTCCTTCCCTAGACATTCTTTTGTATCCTGGAGAGGCCTGGCATGGTTTGAGATGTCACCTGTGTTGTGGCAACACCAACTGCACTTGGACCACTTTATGCACTGCCTTTCCTAATCATCCATAGATATGTTGGCTAGAGGAAGGATGCTACTTAGGAGAAAGAATGGACACAAGTGAGAGGAAGAAAGATGACCCTGGACCCTCAGGCTAAAGCATCAAGAAATAAATGGTCCTTGAAAATGCGCCACCATAAGTATTGGTCAGAAGATGGGAAAATTCCTGAAGGAGACCACAGTCTGTTTCTGGGTCTTCAGGAATTGGGACTCAGTAGTTAGTCTCTCTGGGAAGCTTCTGGCCTTCCCTGCTTGTCATGGATCCTGAATTTGTCAATGATTACAGGACATTAGTTTGTCCCAGGTCAATGAAGTTTTAAGGCTAAAGCTGTTGTCCTGGGAGTTTCAGGCTTCTGCTCTTACAGGGGAAATGGGTTTGAATGGGACAAAAGTGAAAGCAGCAGCAGGCAGAGGACTGTGAGTGAGATGTCAGCACCTCAGGGCTGGGCATCACTGTCCTTTACCCCAGGGACTCCATTAGGTGAACTGTCTGTCCAGCTCTCCTAAGAAGGAAAGAAATTGGCTTCCCAGGGAAGACCTTTCATTTCTCAGATGTCACAGAAGAATGTCTCTGAACAGTGTTCCCTAAAAGTTGCCCATATAGGTAGCAGGTGTGGGTATCAGTTTGTTCTCTAGTCTATCCACTGGACTGTCAAAATAGTGAGCCAGAGTAGAGACTGGTGCTTTCTTGCCAACTCTGGGCACACTGGGCTCTCATGCAGCTGACTTGGTGAGTCTGGGAACGAGTTGTGCTCTTGCACTGTTTTCCATCCATAGTATTGTTTCTAGAGTGACCTGACAGGAGATATGGGCATCTCCACACCATCTTGGTGCTTGTGGGCTATGGTATTTTTGTGATGGTTTCTATACCACAGTCTTATGGGCAGTACTGCCTAATTAAATCATATGTAGCTATGAATAAGCCTGAGGATCCTGTCCTTGGTCACATGATGCATGTGCTAATGAAGCAAAAGAGGTCTGACTGGGTCACATGCATTCCTGTTTTGTCAGATGTCTGTATAGGTCTCAGTGTTCTGTCAATGCTCTGTGCCTTGACAGTATGCATATTCACTTGTGTTCATCTACCCATAGGGGCTGCTGGTGTACCACCATCATCCCCAACACTCCTGTTCAGAAGATGGGTGAGGAAAGTGGAAAGTCTAATCAGTCAGCCGATGACCAGTGGGAAAAATGAGCTACAAGATCACCTGATCTTCATCAGTGAGAAAGCTTTGCACAAGAGGTATTTTTCATTCTGTCAAACATCATGGTCAATTTCTTGGGTCTATGGTATGGCCTACAATTTATTCTTATTAAATTTTATGGTACTGGGAGACTGTAACTCCAGGGTGTCACTGTGCCCAACCTTTTCTCCCTAAACATTCTCACAGGCTGAACTTGAAGTCAGAGCAGGAGTGAGCTGCGGATATAGGCTATTCAATTTCTTTTATATGAAACTGAAATCCTACCACTCAGGGATTGAAGAGGATGTGATGTCTCAGCATGTGTTAATAGAGGCACTGACATGTGACGGTTTGAGTGAGATATTAGTTGCTGTGAGGTTTTGTTTGATTGTTTGCTTGCTTGAGTTCTTTGTTTGTTTGTTTGCAAAGCTTTGTAATTGTCTGGCAGGTGTTGCTTGCTGAAGCTTGCTATATCACCAGGAAAGCTTGGTCCCATTTGGTCCATCCTGATACATGATGGAAGGTCTTGGGCTCATTAATACTCTTCTCAGATTTTGGGCCTTATAAACAGAATGTCCTCTGCATTTCCTCTGGATTCTATTTCAATTGTACTTTCTCATTCTCCCTGCAAACACACCCTGATTCTGTGTGCATGCATGTGTGTGTGTGTATGTGCGACTCTCTCTATATTCTGGTCATAAGGGTATGTGCTAGGACCTGAGGAATTGCCTGCCTTACACTCTGCTGACAATGCCAATGCTTAGGACTGGAAACCATACTTCAAGCAACAATGCACTTGCATTATGTGTTCAACTTGATGAAATATTTGAGTTCTGTGGTGAATTCACTATGACCTCCTTATGCTGGTTCATTCTCCCAGAAATGTAGATTATTTAGCTTGGCCAAATTCATAGGACTAGGCCAAGGATCAAGAGTCCCTGGTTTGAAAAAAAAAAAAAAAGGAGAAATGTCCTCACAGTTTCTGGTATACCCACACCCGTGCCATAAACTACTGAGAGTTTAGAGACCTAGTCTGTCCTTCCAGGCCTATGCGGGAGCTCAAAGAACCAGAACTCTAACCACCTCGATACCCAGCCTGTGGAGACATATGGACAAAAGAGCAAGATTAATAAGCTTAGATGATCCTAGTACATAGAGGTAGAAGGTAACATACTGTGAGCTTGGATAGTTCAGAATCCATCCTGGATTCAGGTGACCCTTGAAGCCTGTGTTCTTGGGGCTCTTTGCTTTTGGGGCCAGGCCCAACCACAGATCAAATCCTTACTATGAAAAATTGAAAGTGGAGACTAAGCAGGTAATGTTGGACCTGCAGAGCTTACAGAATGTGTACACTGAGGCCTCAGAGACATTTGAAGGCCTGGCAAAGAGAAAGGCTGCTATAGGTAACTGTCTGTCTTGCTTGGGAGCACATGAGCTGTAGAATTGCCATCTCTGCATTTGATCCTGCACAGGAGACTCTCCAGCTCTGGTTCTAGCTTTCCGCCACTTCACACAGGAGCCTTTAGATTTGCTGTTGTAAACCTGTGGGTTGAAACACTTGGTGGGGTGAGTGTCAAAGGACCCTTTCACAGAGGTTGTGTATCAGACAATCCTTTATCTCAGATACTTCTATTATGGCTTATAACAGTACAAAAATTATAGTAACCAAGTAGCAATGAAAATAATCTTATGTTTGTGAAGTAACTGCATTAAATCATCCACAGCATTTGGTAGATAGAGAAACTCTGCTCTAGACAGAACTATTTGAATCATGTGAGGTCTTCTTGACCCCTGGGGCTGAGTCAGGGTCTGTAGAGAGCTAGTTACCAGCAGACCCATGTATAGCAAGTATTCCCCTTGTTTCTTTTTTTCCAATTCATAGTGCCTTTGCCCATTCCTTCGTGATGTTTCTCCATTAGGATGAACAGATAGGAACAACTGTAGTCCACTTCTTGTTTTTAGGAAACATGGATCCCTCTTGGTGTTGCGACTTTTGGAAGTAGCATGAGTGTTTCTGGAATTTGTGTTCTGTAGTTTTTTTCTTCTGAGAGCAGCTCACCTGGATGTCCTGGGTTCTTATCTAGGTCTTCCTGAGAAACAGGGTCTGGTGGGGTTGATGGTGTTTCTTTATAAGTTAATAGGAAAAGGAGAGCAGGGGATTTCTATGCAAACGGTGTTTGCAGAAACCTGCACAGCCACCTTCTGATGGAACTGAATCAGCTGAAGAAGGTAGACATGCTGAGGAGGCACAGGAATAAGAAAGTGCTGGAAGATGAGGCACTGGTGCAGCAGTACTTATGGGACTTAAAGGGGCCCCATAAGGACCAACAGGAAGAGACCATTGACTTCCAGAGTCAGGAACAGCAGGTAGAGACAGGCAGCTTTGTCAGGCTAATGGTTAGCTCCATCTGCCCTTCTAACTTCTAGACCAGCTCATCCACCTACCTGTGCTTTCATCCATCATCTTACTCATCCACACTCCAATCCAAGTACCTACCTCATGACAGCCATTGTTCAGGTCTATGTCCAAGCACAAATATTTCTGGGGAATGAGCTTCTTGCGAGAAAGTGGATTATCAGCAAGCAAATCCACCTCTGCTTAATGCTGCAGCCCAAAGATGAGTACAGTTCAATAATACACCACACACCTACAGGGTTCAGTGCACAGAGCTTTAAGTGAGTCAAGTCAGGGCTTGTGGCTTATTTGCTTGGCATCAGTCCTATAAGTTCACATGTGAGAAGCAGCTGCAAGGGTGGGGGCAATCCCTTTGCAAATGCCAAATGAGCAGTTCTTGACATCATCCTTTTTGGGGTGATATGTGGCATTTCTCATCTTTGCTGTCTACATTTCAAGACAATCTTTTTAATCTGTCCAGGACAGACTCACACTGACAGAACTCTGACTAGCAGAGTGTTAGCAATGTTTTTTGTGAATGAGGCTGGAGTACTCTCCTTTTCTGTAGATTACATTCTCCTGTTGACTGGATGACTATAGATGTGGGTAGGGACTCTGACAAGCTAGGGACATGGTGTCAGAGATTTAAGATTGCAAGAGGAAATTTTATGCAACCACTTCAGCATAGTCTGGCCAAGCAAAACATGCTCACCATAGCAATTGTATCTTCCACCTTTTGTTTTGCATAGTTTAAGATACCGCTCAAATTGCTGGTATTCTATAAATAAACGAATGTGTTCTTGCAGCACGAGGTGCTTTCTTTTTTGGTATTTTGCTCTCATTTACATCCTCTGTGTGTGGTGGATAGGCTGCGGATATGTGTGTTTTTGTGTGTGTGTATATTTTCTTTTTTGTATAGTATAGGCATGTGGTATTTTTTTTCATGCACTTTTTCATGCATTTTCTTCATTTTCTAGAAGATCTCATTGGGTTTCATTCTCAGCCTCTGTCTTGAAATATTGTTTGCTCTTTCCCCCAGAAGCTGGCTGCTTTGCTTGCCTGGCTGATCATCAACCACTGGTATCCTTTGTAAACACTTGCATTTTTATTCCAGTGTGTGCATGCTTTTGGATACCCCTCCACTAAGAACACATACTCTAATTATCAGGAACAGGATAATCTGGAGCAAAGGCTATAGTACTGCTGAGCAGAAGGACCTGGTCATGCAGAAGAAGAACAAGCAATAAAAAAAATCTGGTCTTGCTTGGTTGTCTCTCAGATGAAGTAGGAACAAAGCCTGGGAGGATCCTGTGGAGTGACTTTTGTGGGCTTCTTTCTGCTCATGGACAACCTGATGGTCACAGCCAGAAAGAGAACACATCAGAGTTTACATGGATCTAGTCTTCAGGACCTTCTGTCCAGGAAACAATATGTTTGATACTCAGTGAGTGTCTTCCTCCCTTCCAAACTCTCTGATATGTTATGAGCTTTCTGTTTTTGAACACACAGAGATGCTCCTGCTTCTAACTTTTAAGTGATGGAATTTAAAGGAGTGCATAACCATGGTTGGAAGAAACTACACTTTTATTGAGAAATACTGCCTGTAGACCTGAGATTGCCACCCTTGAACCCGGGTCTCTGCAGTTTCTGCCTATTTCTAGTGAATAGTGTTCTCTGGATAGAGAAGATTTAGGAGGTAGCTGGATGAACCCAGGCAGAGCCTCTGCTGCAGGGATGCCTAGAGCACTTCAGAGGAGTGTTCTGTAACAGAGTCCCATAAGAGCCAGCATACAGCATCCAGAGCTAGTCCTAAGTCTAACACATCATAATGAAAGTCATTTTTAATCAAACAGGATCACTTTCCCTCCCAGGTCCTTCCCTCCTTCCCTAACATGGTAGGAGGCAGTTGGTGTGGGGAGAGGGAAACCTGATCTGGTATTGGTAGAGGGAAAATGACTGAAGTCCTGAAGTCTGGCAGAAAGAATGTAAACAGGCAACCTCAGGAAACTGGACCCCCAGAATGCACCAGAGGCAGTGTCTTTTGCTTTGCAATTTTGTGAGGTCCCATTTGTTGATTCTCGATCTTACAGCACAAGCCATTGCTGTTCTATTCAGGAACTTTTTCCTTGTGCCCATATCTTTGAGGCTTTCCCCACTTTCTCCTGTATAAGTTTCAGTGTCTCTGGTTTTATGTGGAGTACTTTGATCCACTTAGACTTGAGTCTTGTTTAAGGAGATAAGAATGGATCAATTTGCATTCTTCTACATAACTGCCAGTTGTGGCAGCACCATTTGGTGAAAATGCTGTCTTTTTCCCACTGGATGGTTTTAGCTCCCTTGTCAAAGATCAAGTGACCATAGGTGTATGGATTCATTACTGGGTCTTCAATTCTTTTCCATTGATCTACCTGTCTGTTGCTGTACCAGTACCATGCAGTTTTTAGCACAATTGCTCTGTACTACAGCTTGAAATCAGGCATGGTGATTCCCCCAGAGGTTCTTTTATTGTTGAGAATAGTTTTTGCTATCTTAGGTTTTTTTATTATTCCAGATGAATTTGCAAATTGCATTTTCTAACTCAGTGAAGAATTGATTTGGAAGTTTGAATCTGTAGATTGCTTTTGTCAGGATAGCCATTTTGTCTATATTAATCCTGCCAACCCACGAGCATGGGGGATCTTTGCATCTTCTGTGGTCTTCTTCAATTTCTTTCTTCACAGACTTGAAGTTCTTATCATACAGATCTTTCACTTCCTTAGTTAGAGTCACGCCAAGGTATTTTATATTGTTTGTGACTCTTGTGAATGGTGTTGTTTCCCTAATTTCTTTCTCAGCCCGTTTATCCTGTGTGTAGAGAAAGGGCATTCATTTGTTTGAGTTAATTTTATATCCAGCTACTGCACTGAAGCTGTTTATCAGGATTAAGAGTTCTCTGGTAGAATTTTTAGGGTCACTTATACATACTATCATATCATCTGCAAATAGTGATAGTTTGTCTTCTTCCTTTCCAATTTGTATCCCCTCAATCTTCCTTTGTTGTCGACTTCAAGAACTATATTGAATAGGTAGGGAGAAAGTGGGCATCCTTGTCTAGTCCCTGATTTTAGTGAGATTGCTTCCAGCTTCTCTCCATTTAGTTTGATGGTGGTTTTCTGTAGATTGCTTTTGTCATGTTTAGGTATGGGCCTTGATTTCCTGATCTTTCCAAGACTTTTATCATGAATGGGTATTGGATTTTGTCAAATGCTTTTTCAGCATCTACCGAGATACATGTGTTTTTTTTTTCTTTGATTTTGTTTATATTGTGAATAATGCTGATGGAATTATATATATTAAACCATCCCTGCATCCCTGGGATCCAGCCTACTTGGTCATGATGGATGATTGTCTTGATGTGTTCTTGGATTCGGTTTGTGAGGATTTTATTACGTATTTTTGCATCCATGGTCATAAGGGAAATTCTCTGAAGTTCTCTTTCTTTCTCGGATCTTTGTGTGGTTTAGGTATCAGAGTAATTGTGGCTTCATAGAAAGAATTGGGTAGAGTACCTTCTGTTTCTATTTTATGGAATAGTTTGAGGAGAGTTGGAATCAGGTCTTCTTCGAAGGTCTGCTAGAACTCTGCACTAAACCCCTCATGTCTGGACTTTTTGGGGCTGGGAGACTATTGATGACTGCTTCTATTTCGTTTTGGAAATGAGAGTGTTTATAGCGTTAATCTGATTCTGATTTAACTTTGGTACCTGGTATCTGTCTAGGAAGTTGTCTATTTCATACAGGTTTTCAGTTTTCCTGAGTATAGCTTTTTGTAGTAGGATCTGATGATGTTTTGGATTTCCTCAGGTTCTGTTGTTATGTTATAAAGAACTCAAGTAGATAACCTTCATAAGAGCTAAGAACACAATCTAAAAATGGGGTAGAGAACTAAATACAACATTCACAACAACGCATCTTGAATGGCTGAGAAGCACTGAAGAAGTGTGCAAAGTCCTTTGTTTTCAGGTAAATGAATACCAAAAAGACCCTGAGGTTGGTGTCCAGCGTTATACTTTCCAGTGAAGAATGCTAAGATCAAAAAAACTCATGTGAAAGCATATGTTGGTGAGAATTTGAAGAAAGAGAAACATTCTTCCATTTCTGGTGGGACTGCAAAGTGCTATGGCAACTCTGGAAATCAATATGGAGTTCCTCAGAAATTTTCAGATAGATCTACCTGAGAGCGAAGGACCAACCTTACTGGTGCATGGCCTGCTACTTTCAGTTTTCACTTGATGGCTTGTTACTCAGATTTTCTTATTGGGCTATGACTTTGCTCTTGTCTTTCTGATTCTCAAGCAGTTCTCTGTTCTTACACATTGTTTTGAGGTACCTCTAGCCACTGGGACTTATTTATACCTTCAAATCCCTCTGAATTGGGGGACTTCTAATACTTGGAGAAGCTGAGTGACAAAAGCGAAGTATGTTGAGCCCTTTGGTGTCCAGTGCACACGAATCTATGGGAGTTTTGATATGATAATATAATATATAATATAAAATATACTCTCAAGAATAATTAATAAAACCAGTGCTTCTTACGGACCATCCGGACGAAGTACCAAGTTCAAGGACAGTTCTGCAAGAACTGCTCAAAGCCAGCCAAGTGGAGCAAGAAGAAAGCCAAGCAGAAGTCATTCATTCCCAGCACCCTCAGCACCTTTCTCCAGGACAGGGTCACTCAGCTTTGGTAGAAGAAGAGATGACCTGAGATAGCTGCCCCATATTCCCTCAGAAAAGAAGCAGCCAGCAATATTGGCGAAAGAATATGGGTGTCAGGGGGTAGAAAGCAGAGTGTAAAGTGAATAAATAAAAAGATATTAATACAAAAATATGTAATTATTTAAAAAAATTGGACAGAATGTATTGTTCTAGTAACTCTAGTGTGTATACACAGGCAATCACTTTAACACCCAGAGAGAATAGATGTGGTAAAATAGGGTGCCTTTGGTATTGACATAAACTATGTACATAGCAAAGATAAATAAAAAAGAAAGATGTTTGTCCCAAAGATCCATTATTCTCCTCAAGTCTAAGTGTTTGTGCTCACTTTTACCAGAACTCTGGAAACCTCTGTTAATCCAGGTCTCAGGGCTCATCCAAAGTACAGTCCTGAACTGTCTGTGGCCAAGTGTTCCTGTGTTGTTGGCTGACCTCTGCCTCAGGCTTCAGAGGCACTGGAGGGGGCAGTCTTGGCCTTCAGGTGGCAGCCATTCCAGGTCCTCTACCATACCAGATAGCGAGTCTTCCACAGATGCCTGACATCTCAAAAATAGAAGCTGGGGTATTCCAAAGATTGGGATGCCACTCTACAGTCATGATGAGTTGGTTACATGAGACCATACAAGTTAACTAATGTCTGTATGACTGTTTTCCTTATTTGAAAGTGAGTAATGACATCATCTGAGGAGTGGTTGCTAAGAATAAAATCACTGATTAACATGAATGATAGGACTGTACAGAGCATGGGCTTAATTTTCTTGGTCCAGTGCAAATAGCTGGGAGAGTTCAAAACAAAACCAATAGAAACAACAGGAATACTAACAAAAACAATTGTTTAAAACCCTTTTGAGTGCTGAGATTACTGGCATGTACCAACTCTGGCAATTTTTTTTGTTTTTATAATAAACAACCAAACATACAAACAAACAAACATCCCTATTCCAATTCCAGCAGTTTGCATCAGAGAGAGCTGTGTGACACTGCATGCTGCTTCCTTTCCTCAGATAGCTCAGGTCCTCAGTCCTATACCAGGTCAGCTGGACCTAAGACAGTGTAGTTGACCTTCTTGCTGTCACGGCATGATTCTACAACAATCCTTTTCTTGGTAAAATTGAGCCTGTATAGAGTAAGCCCCATGTTGTTGGAACCAGGACCCTTTAGGCCAGCAAACACACAAGCCACCCTTAGTGAAAGAGGAAAGGAAAAAATCATATTGGAAAAAAATATGTGCCCTAATTGTAAGAAAAAGCCCTCATCTTTGCAGCCATCACCTATCTCCCCATGATTTTTGAGCTGTGCATATTGATATTGTGTGGATCAAGAAGGTAGTGAAATTCAGATGTTTTCTGAAAGAAGATATACATGATTATTCACTCTTAAATCTGTGTGGTTGGGGGGTATTATAGCACAGGTTCAGGAAAGCCAGCATAAGAACAGAGAAGCCAGAGATGATAATGCCAAAGGGACAGCATCCTGACCTTATAGACACATTAAAATTGAGGTTTCATCTCAACTCAGGTCATTGCACTCCCAGCCCTACCTTCTGAGTATTATATTTGCTGTGAGTACAGTATGATGTTACAACCAGCAACACCCTCATTTCTCAACTTAGCAATTCAGGAAGACAGATATTGGAGAAGTAATTGCTATGAGGCTACAATGCAGTAATGTACAGTCCAGGATAACCATTACTCTCTGATGCCCACTTAAATTGTCTAGTTGTATTTGAGAACGGGAGCATGTGCAGGATAAAGTTTTGAAGAAGGGACAGCAAGTTTACCATTTATATTTGCCCTGTAGATGATTCCGTATGTTCAAAAGAATAGGGAGTTTTCTTTCTAAAAGATAGGGTTGTAAACCAGAGATTTTGTAAAACTCATGGATATATATATACATATATATGAAAAAAATGCCCCGTATCAAGGAATACACCGTTAGAAAATATTGTCCATATTTTGTACAATTAAACCTATAGGAGAAAGATATTTGCCTCTGTGAGACAGGATAACCCTGGGAAATTGGAGTGTATGTCACATGAATTGACACAGCTGGTATATTTATTGTTGTGAAACATCTACCTAATCCACAATTCCTAGAGATTTGGGTGCTAACAAAATCTCTTAAGCATGTCAGTCCTAACCAACATTCCCCCTCAAAAGCACATGACGTCTAATAAAGCAGTTAGAATTCTCCTACTTTGGAAGGAGAGGTTGCCAAAGGGGATCCCACGGGTCCATGAGAGGCTCCAGGAGAGGCACCCCAGAAAAGGACCAAGTTGGGGAGAACTAGTTAGCAGGTAGATCAAGGCAGTTGCTAGTGACATCATCAGTAATGCCTTCCTTGGAGAATCTCTTGTATCTAGGAGAGAACTAGAATCTTCTGTGTTGTCACCTGTGTTGTGGTGACAGCAACTGCCTGTGGTTCATCCCTTCGGTTTGCTCTGGGTTCACCAGCAGGAATGTTTTCCTGGCTGCTCAGGCTATGTCAGAAAGAGAATGGCGATGAAGGAGAGACCAGACCAACAGAGAAGGAAGTGGGAATACTTTCTCATGAAAAAGGAAGAAGGAAATCATTCTGGAGAAGGCACAGTGACTCCTGGGCAGAGTTGGGGATCTTCCTGGTAAAGTTAGGCTTGAGCTGGGCCGTCCAGGAGTAGGTCTCACAAGCTGAAGCCTTGGACTTTGTCAATGTCAGAAAAAGAGTCAAGAATTTCTGATGATTAGTATGACAGAGCCAGGAATTGACAAACCTGCAGCTACTTTTCTGGGAGCTATTTAATTTCATTTTGAGTGGCAAAAAATGTCAGGAGTGGGCACTATGAGAATAACAGTGTGTCCTTTCATGGAAGGGAGTTGAAGCACTTCATCTTCCAGATTAATTATGGCTGGATAGTGCTAAGCACTATGAACTTCAGGATTTCCCTGTATCCCATCTGATATGACCTGACAATGTTTCCCATATCTTTATGTCTGAGGCAGCTTATACATTTCAAGGCAACAGGGCCTGTAACAGGAAGTGTGGCATATTTCTGACAATGGTGGTTAGGAAGAGGAACATAGCTTAGCAAACCAGCTGGAAGATAGCTTTTCTGCTCTTTTAAGGATTCACCCCGTCTTTATCTTTTCTCTCCCTCCATCTTCTTCTTGGGACTCAGAATGGTCTCCCCTGCCCCTGGGCCATCAAGTATGCAAATTCATTTGTGTTTATCTATCTGCAGGATCTGCTAGAAATACTTCAACCCAAAAGTCCAAAATCACTAAGCAGAAATCAAATATAAATGAACTAGAAGAATTGAATTTGGATATGAGGAAGATCAGTAATGACATGGAGGAAATGTGTGGAATCCTGGACCTTTACATGTATGAGGATTTGAACTACAGGTAGGAATTATGCCCAGTACCCTGTTGACTGTATTGTGCCATCTGTTAACCCAATTTCCTTCCATGAATGGAGTGTGTCATCTCCCATCATTCAATTAAGTAGCCCTGAAAGGTGTTTAATTGTTGGATAAACAAGGTGCTGTGTGTTTATTATCATCTTCTTTTGTACTTGACCTTGGGGTTTTTGCATTCTGATTGTTGCTGTAAACAGCTAGAAGGACCTGCTCACACTTACTGTCACTCAGTGTGTGAATGCAATTCCTGCAGGCTTCAAGGCTTTACTCTGATATTGTTCATTATATTCTGAGAGATGGCACCTCTCTGGATTTATTTGGCATTCTAATTGTGTCTGTTTGTGAACATAGTTGTGTGTGTTTTGTTCAGGACTGGGGCTCTGGGACATTTGATGGGGTCTGAGGATTTGTGTGATGCACACTTTGCAGGTCCTGTTAGTGTTGAATCCATAGAGGTCCAAAGTATTCACCAGGGAAGGCTGCTCCTGGTGTTTCCTTGTTGTCACACAGGAATCTCCTGGGGGAGGAGATGTGATAAAGCCTTTCTACTGTAAATACTAGTTGTATCCTCTGGGAATTCATATAACAACAGGAACCAAGGAATGAGAATCCCTGCCTTAAAAATAAGAGGAAAGTCATTACAGATATCTACTGGTCCCATGCCTGTGGCACAGTGTAGTGTAAAATTGTCATAGAAGTAGTCTATTCCTACATGCTTGCCCAGGAAGCCCTTGAAGGTCAGGTAGCTCCATTTGGTCCCCTGGCTCTGCTGTCCTCTGCCCAGGATAGTAAGTTTAATTAGCACCTAGGGGACCCAGTGTGAATGAGCCAGGATGTGGCATGCACTTGGCTTGGGTAGTCCATGATATAGCCTGTTTGCACATGATTATTGATTCCTTAATTCAGCAGATTATTTGCTTCTTGGGCCATGCCCTAACACAGGATGAACACTGAATTCAACATCATTAAATCACAACATGAGAAGACAATGTTGGATATGAATAAAATGATCCAGTCCATAATTGGTTCCATGCAGTACTCCAAGGAACTGATAGAAGATAACTATTCCTACAGGTGAGTCAGTGACACAACTGAGACCCCAGAACTAGGCAGGGAATGCTTCTGTCATTTTAGGACTTTGAACAAAAGCAAGGGTTCTGGTTCTATGCTATCTGTTTTTATCCAGGAACCCTGCTCTGAAGCAAGGGTCTTGGATTTGTACCTCTTAGACACAGGTGTCCTAAGTGTGAAGAGTGTCCAAGACCCTCCAATCTTTATTCTTCCAAATTCAAGGTCCTCTACATAGAAAACTTTTCCACCACTCTGGGAATATCCAGGAACCCTGAACCTCTAGGGTTCTGACCACAGATTAAAAGATCTAGGATTTCAGACAAAAATGGAAAGAGTGTACACATGTTGGGTCAGCTCACCTCTCTCAGGGGGGATAAGCCCTCTCCCTGCTGAAGGTTTTATGGTACCACAGACCTATAATCAACCATGAGGAACATTTCCTCTTCTGTGATGTATAGGGTGCACTCTTGGTGTCAGGTTTTTAGAAGTTTGTTGAGTCCTGTGGAATATGGCTGGTATCTTGATATGACCTGCCTCTGTTTGGTGCTGCTGTGTAACTGTGGACTCTTTTGGGGCTGTCTGGGAATCAGGGCCCTTGCAGGGATCATAGGACTTGTAGGAGTGGCAAGCCAATGGAATCTGGCTGGGAATCACCAATTTTTCTTTGTGGATCAGCATTAAGGAGGACCACCTCCTCCATGAGTGCACTCAACTCAACAAAAAAGTAAGGATATTTTTGAATGAGAACAGAAGGCTGCTGGTGGAGCAGGCTGGCCATAAGTGTCCTGTGGGGAAGAAAAGAGGTTCTCTGATGAGGCCAGCAAGAACATCTGTGTCCCAAGTGCCAAGGAACAGCAGGTAGGATGATGTGTATCATAGGCAGATTGCCCTCATGTCTAAACATAAACATAGACAATCCAATGTAATAGTCCACCAACTTCTCCAGGCCCTCACCTATGTCTCCTCCAAGGGTTTGTTTATGTGATCATCTACAGGGCTCTCTGTGGAGGTAGCCTGGTTCAAGAAACTGCATGTTTGGCATGCAAATGTTCCTGCTCTGCTAGAATCACTAAGGGAGATAGGTTGATTACACATCACAACACTATATGCCTTAAGTTTGAAGGATGCTGTGTTGGAGCCCTTCTTGAGAATAGCAAGAGCTTTGAAGGAAGAAGTAAATGCCTGTAGCTCATTTGCTTTACAGGGATCTTGTGAGATTCTAGGTAGGAAATAGTTTGCAGGGATGACAGCCTTGTGTAATTGACAAATAAGTGGATTTCATTACTGTCTTTTGGTGGCTTTTCTATTCCCCCCTTTTTCCCTCTATCTCAAAATGGTCTCTTCAGGCTTCATATATCTTGGTTCACACTGAGAGAGCCGGAGTAGCAGCTTGTCAGTTCTATTTTCTTTGAGTGCTGTTGGAGTGGTCATTCCTGGGCCTTAGAGTCTGGAGTTGGCTGGATGACCAGAGATGACAGAAAGGCTCCTCACAGGTTCATGTTTGGTGTGTGATTTTTGAGGCTTCATGAAAAAATTTCTTAATATATGCCCCCAAATTGGACCAAGAAGAGTGTTCTCTAGTGATTTTTGTTAGATGTTTCCCTCCTCTCCTCCCAAACCCCCAAGACATGGTTTCTCTGTTCACACTGGCTGTCCTGGAACTCACTCTGTATACCCGGCTGGCCTCAAACTCAGAAATCTGCCTGCCTCTGCCTCCCAAGTGCTGGGATTAAAGGAGTGTGCCACTATGACCCGGCTTCTCTAGTGCTTTTTATTCCTCTAAAATGACGGCAGATTCCTTGGGTCTCCCTTGAAACATCACCTCTGCATAGTCTGAATTATCTTGGTCCTGAACCATAACAGATACCTCATTGTTTTCTGCTCAGTTATGATTTTATGTGAATAAGTCTGTGTGTGCTTGTGTGCGTCTGTGTCTGTGACTGTGTATCTGTGTGTTTCTTTTTGTGTATGCATGGTTTTTCCGACCTGTGTCTCAATCAGCCTCAGTGGGGGCTGAGAGAAATGAGGTCCTTCAGACAGTTCTGGTAGTATAAAATTGGTTATGTCTGTTAGAAGCCATGTTCAGAAAGTGGAAAAGAAGTCCTCTTTGACCCAAGGCTTCCAGAACAAGGAGGAGATATCCACAGAGTCTAGGGTGCTCAGGGTTGCAGTGGTCCTCAGAGCAGCCCTGAAGGAGAAGCTATCCTGATGTCCATCTGCTGAAGAATGAAAAGGTCCTTTGTGTTTCAGCCCTTCCATGAACTCAGTGTGAGATAATCCATGCAAGCTTTTGTCCTTCAACTAACAGCCTTTTCTTACTCAAAAGAGCCCTGGCACAATCACATTCTGGGGAAAAAAACGTTCTTTTGGATCCTGGTTATAGACAGTTCCTATTAGTCTGGGCTCATACCTTTGGACACCAAGTCAGTTAGGTGATGGAAAAGGGAGATCCTATTGGAAGAAACTGTTTACTTTGAGACAAGTCTGAAACAGGGAACAAGAAAAAGAGGCTGGTCCACCACCAACATGTGAGCCTAGGCTGGGAAACAAACCTATTCTACACAGCCTTGGGAACTTGCTGAGCCAGATTGGATAATAGGACAAGAACCCTGACTTCCAGACCAGTTTATGAGTGGAAAGCATATCACTGACTGCGCTGCCTATATGCTATGCCCACTAAGTACCTTTTCCATTCAAGATTTGTTTTTTTTATGCCTGCAAAGTATCCTGGGAGATTTTATATTTGTATTAACCATGAAACTAAACAGGTCACTGCAAAACAATATGCTTGTATTGCATAAACACAAATATTATGTGTGTTTGAGAGTGTGCCCTGCAATAGTCATAGATGTACAGGGGTGTTGTTCTGTTTCTTCATGACCATCACTTTTAAGGTTCATTGCCCAGCCTTGGAAATATTTTTATTTAGCACACTCTTGCAGATTCTAGGAACCATGAATTACCCATGGGTATTGTGTTGTATGGTGTCTCTGGTTATTTGCAGATAGAAGATTGACAAGAGGAACCCTGTGAGGTTCCTGACTGGAGAAATAATCATAGCCTTCACTTCAGTTCAGGGCATGCTCCCACCCCATAAGGAATCCACATGGTTTCTAGGTAGCACACATCTCTCTTGAACTCACATTCAAACATTGCTACAATGTTATTACTCAATATAATGTACCTGCACACCTGGGGAAACGTGGTGTTTTTTAAAACGCCAGTATAATGTGTAGTTGACAGTTCAGTTTCTAGCAGTTTTTAAAAGGTGAAAAACAATTCCAAGCTCAGGTGCTCTATGACACTTGGCATGCACGGTATGATCTCAGCTGATAGGACATGTTGGTTTGTCCAGCTGAATAGAGCTGTTCTGGGAGGGACAGCTCAATTGACAAATGCTTAACCGGCCTTTGTTTCTTTCTTCCCTAAGTGTGAAATAGGCAGGCAGAAAGCAGAACATGGCACAGACCAGGACATGATCTCCCTCAAAGAGAAGTGCTGGAGGAAGAGCACTGAGTGTGCACAGGAAATACACCACTGTTGCCTCTCATCCCTAATAACCATGGCTGTAATGGGCTGTATGCTCCTCCTTTATTTTGTTTCTTTGGTATGAACAGGCCTTAATTTCATCTAGCCTCTGGCCCAGGAAGAGTGCACATTTAAAGGGACTCAGAGAATTGCTGAGACACATCAAGAGCTGCTGGGCATCCAGGAAGATTCTGAGAGTTTAAATTTATCTTTTCCTGATGGGTCATCATCAATAATTACATGGAGATCAGTCAACAAAATTGTAAAACCTTGGATCCAAGTCTACAACCTGTGTTCTGCTTTGACTTGGGAGGCCATATCCTTCAGACCCACACTCCAAAAGGAGAGTGTTGCTTAAATTTCTCCTGCAAAGTTTGTTACCTCCAGGAACTGCTTTTCTGCTAAGTTGCCAAGGACAGCCACAGGCTGTAAGGCTGTGCTACAAAATGAGCAGACTAAGAATTTTGCTTTGCACAATTTTTGTGGTTTGATTTGGTTTGAGTTTTGATTAGTTTAGTTACTTGGTTTTTCTTGTTTTCATTCAAAGTTTTGTTATTTATTGGTTATTTATTGTTCTTGTAATTAATTTGATATTTTGATAAGGTTATACACAGTACATATTGACTGTCAGCTTTCAGTTACAATTGAGTACATTGCATTTTTTCTTATGACTAACACAGTGATCTCCAACTCTTCACTCTTAAGAAACTTATTATTTCAGGTGTGATCATGAAATCCCACAGATATCAGACCCAGATGGATCTCTGCATTTTTGATGGGACTTGGGCTCCATAGTTTCTTCTGAGCCAGACTGAACTACAAACTCCTTCATACATTCAGTATGGAGAGTTTTTCTAACTGTCTGTATAGGAACTTAATGATGGAAAACTTACCCATGCTGCATCGTTGCTGTCAAATATTTAGCTACTGTGAAAATACTGTGGATGATGGTGTTGAACGCATTAATGGCAAATACATCAGTATTTTTGTAATGGCTCTCATTAAATCAAAGCATAATCTAAGGGAATAAAAAGCTGTCAGAAAACACAGCAGTGTATGCTTCTGCGTTCCTTCAAATATACAATCACTGGTAATTGCAAGTAGAGATAATAAATTCCAAAATCTTTTGGGGGATAGGTTTCTGTGGGGGTCCTTCAATGTTCATTTTATTACTTTATGATTCACCTGTGTCTGCCAAAAAGCATCATTCAAAAACGATGAAGATTGTAATTAGGTATCATCCTATAAAGTCCTAACAAATGCCTTTTTTATTTGATATTTTCTTTACTTACATTTCAAATGTTAAACCCTTTCCTAGTTTCCCCTCTGAAGATCCCCTGTTTACTACACCAACCCCTGCTCCCCAACACACCCACTCCCTTCCTCCTGGCCTAGGCATTCCCCTCTACTGGGGCATAGAACATTCATAGGACCAAGGACTCTTCTCCCAGTGATGACCAACCAGGCCATCCTCCTCTACACATTTACCTAGAGCAATGAGTTCCATCATGTGTTTTCTTTGTTTGGTGGTTTAGTCCAAGTGATCTCTGGAGGTACTGGTTAGTTCATATTGTTGTTCCTCTTATGGGGCTCTAAACCCTTCAGCTCCATAGGTCCTCTCTCTAGCTCCTTCACTGGGGACCCTGTGCTCTGACCATTTGATGGCTGTGAGCATGTACTTCTGTATTTGTCAGACACTGGCAGAACCTCTCAGTTGTCAGCTATATCAGGCTCCTGTCAGCAATCTCTTGTTGGCATCCGTAGTAGTGTCTGGTTTTTCTGGTTGTTTATGAGATGGATCCCCAGGTGAAGCAGTCTCTGGATGGTCATTCCTTCAGTCTCTGCTTCACATTATGTTGCTGTCACTCCTTCCATGGGTATTTTGTTCCTCATTCTAATAAGGATCAAAGTATCCTCACTTTGGTCTTCATTTTTCTTGAGTTTTGTATGCTTTGCGATTTGTATCTTGGGTATTCCAAGGTTCTGGGCTAATATCCCCTTATCAGCAAGTACATGTCATATGTGTTCTTTTGTGGTTGGATTACCTTACTCAGGATGATATCCTACAGATCCATCCATTTGTCTAAAAATTTCATGAATTCATTCTTTTTAATAGCTGAGTAGTTCTTCATTGTACAAGTGTACCATATTTTCTGTATCCATTTCTCTGTTGATGGACATCTTGGTTCTTTCCAGCTACTGGCTATCATAATTAAGGCTGCTATGAACATAATGCAGCTAGTGCAGATTCAAGGCAATTTATATACTACATAGCCTATAAAACATCGTTGTTACCCGACTTGCAAGGGACACAGCAAGTCAGACTCATCTGTCATTTGGGGACAATAAGACTTGAGAGTAACTTTTAGGAGTTTTCAAGTTTAAGACAAGCTTAAGTAGAGGACCAAAAGGGGAATGTGGCTGTTATCAGTCTGCAATCAGTTGACCCCTAGAAAGGTTGTTATTTTTTAAGTGCTATATGACTCTACAAATCCTAGTGTAAGGGGTCAGATTAACCGTGCAATTGAAAATATTACCAAACCAGGAATGTGCTATGCTGAGCATTCACAGAGAGTTATGCGGAGCTGCCTTAGGCTCCTTTTACAGCAAGTAAAAATAGACAAAGAGATCAAATATCCTAATACCACAAGATGATAAAACTGACAACTGTAGATTGCACTGAGTATCAGCGAGTTTAGATTCTTGGCCATCTATAGATTGTCATGCAACATCTGCATCAGGGACAATACATAAGGAGGTGGCTGCTCAATAGCATGACAAACAACCAAGAAGAGCCATAGCCTCTACCACTCTGCTCTGGATGCTGAGACTTAAAAGTCTTAGTTTGTCACCACCTGTCCCAGAACTGCTGGCATCATTTCTTGCATATGTTTACTCTAGCACTTGTCTAACTTGGGTACAAACCCAGAGGACAGTCCCACAGCCCACAGAGGAGGCTCCACTACTAGCCACTCACTCTATCACGACCAGGATCTTAGAATCCCAGGATCCCAGAATCCCAGGAGTTAGTCACACAAGAATCTTAGAGTCTCACAGGCAACTTGTCTCCCAGGAACTGAGACACACCCAGAATCTCAGGATCACAGGATCCCGGAATTTTACACCTGTATCCTTATAGCTTTAATGATCAAGGACAAGGATGCAGCTGGGACTGAGGGTGTGAAGAAGATGCAGGACATGTTCAACGCTGAGATCCTGTTGTCTAGACATTCTTAAGCTCTGCAGATGTGGGCTCACAGATGCATCTTTGTACTCAAAGGACATATACTGATTTTTAAATTAGAATTACCTTTAATCTTGCTTTTTTTCTTAGAGAAGTGAGGTAGAATTTCTTCCTTGGGGAAACAATTTTTCCATGATTTCTTAATCACTTCACTTTTACTTTGAAATCTTTTGAAATGACTTCCTGAAGATGCACAAACTGTGATTCCCTAGGCTCATGTTGAATCTCCTTCAAAGTCTCGTCAGCAGACTGATCTAAGCGTAGGGACCAGATGTCATTGTCATAATTCTGTTCTGGTTTGTACTTTAAACATTTGCTGAATATGTGCTCGCGGAATGTTTTTTTCCCAGAGGTCTTGTTTTCAAAATAACTCTGTCTTTACATATTACAATGTATGGATGAAGAAAAAGGGGCAACTACTTACTAATTCAAGTTAAATATCTTCTTATGTGTTCCTGTACTCACACAGTCACTAGAAATTGTTAATCAGTACAAATCATTTATTTTAGTAGAGTAGACTATAACCATGAACCAATATACTTAGTTTACTATTGATGACTGTGTTGATTACAATAAATACATGAATGATAGGACTGTACAGAGTATGGGCTTAATTTTCTGGGTCCAGTGTAAATAGCTGGGAGAATTCAAACTAAAATTAGTAGAAACAGCAGGAATACTAACAAATCCCAAAAATCCAATATTCTCTTCAAGTCTAAGTGTTTGTGCTCACCTTTACCAGAACTCAGGAGAATTCTGTTCATCTAGGTCTCAGGTCTCATCCAAAACACAGACCTGAACCAGCTGTGGCCAAGTGTTCCTGTGTTGTTGGCTGACCTCTGCCTCAAGCTTCAGAGACACTGGAGGGGCAGCCTTGGCCTTCAGGTGGCAGCCATTCCAGGTCCTCTGCCAGCTAATGGAGTCTTCCACAGAGTCCTGTCATCTCAAACATAGAAGCTTGGGTATTCCAAAGATTGGGATGCCACTCTACAGTCATGATGAGTTGGTTACGTGAGACCATACAAGTTAACTAATGTCTGTATGACTCTTTTCCTTATTTGAAAGTGAGTAATGAGATCATCTGAGGAGTGGGTGCTAAGAATAAAATCACTGATTAACATGAATGATAGGACTGTACAGAGCATGGGCTTAGTTTTCTGAGTCCAGTGCAAAGAGCTGGGAGAGTTCAAAACAAAACCAATAGAAACAACAGCAATACTAACTACAACAATTTTTAAAAAACATTCTGAGTGCTGGAATTACAGGCATGTACAAACTCTACCTTATAATAAACAAACAAACAAACAAACAAACAAACATCCCTATTCCAGTTCTAGCAGTTGCCTCAGAGAGAGCTGTGTGACACTGCATGCTGCTTCCTTTCCCCAGATAGCTCAGGTCTTCAGTTCTCTACCAGGTCACCTGGACCTAAGTTACTGTAGTTGACCTTCTTGTTGCCATGGCATGATTCTGCAACAATCCTTTTCTTGGTAAAATTGAGCCTGTATAGAGTAAGCCCCTTGTTGCTGGATCCAGGACCCTTTAGGCAAGCAAACACAGGAGGAAATGTGGAGACAAGGTGTGGAGCAGAGAATGAAGCAAAAGCCATCCTGAGCTTTCCCCACCTGGAGATCCATCCCACATACAGACACGAAGGCCAGACACTATGGAAGATGCCAATAAGTGCTTTCTGACAGGAGCCTGCTATAGTTGTCTTTTCAGAGTCTCCACCTGAGAGTGACACATACAGAGGCACATTTTTGCAGCCCCTCTTTGGAATGAGCATAGAGTCCCCAGTGGAAGAGTTGGAGAAAGGACTGGATGAGCTATAGGGGGTTACAACCATAGGAAGAACAACAATGTCAACCAACCATATCCCCTAGAACTCCCAGGGACTAAACCACCAATCACACATGGAGTGACCCATGGCTCTAAGCAGATGTGTGCCAGATGACAGCCTTGTTGGACATCAATGGGAGAAAAGGCCCTTGGTCCTTTAAAGGCTCGATGCCCCAGTGTAGGGGAATGCTAGGCTAGCAAGAGAGCACTGTGTGGGTGCCTTGAGGAGCACCCTCATAGAAGCAGTTCAAAGGGGCATGAGATAAGTGGCTTTTAGGCAGGAAACCAGAAAAATAGCTAACATTTGAAATGTAAGATTAAAGTGTTTTAAAATAGAAAAAGAAATGATTTGAAGACCGAGAAATTAAACCAGACTTATGGACACTTGATCATGGACAAAGTCATGAATATGTAATGTAAAAAGAAACATCTTCAATAAATATCGCTGGTCTAACTTGGAGTAAGTATGTAGAAAAATGAAAGTAGATGCATATTTGTCACCTGGCACAATACTCAAGGCCAGGTGGATTAAAGAACTCAACATAAAACCCGATTCACTGAATCTAACTGAAGAGAAAGCAGGAAAGAGCCTCAAACTCATGGGAATGGGGATAAATGTCATAAACAGAAGTCCAATAGCTCAGACTCTAACATCAAAATTTATAAATGGGCCACAAGAAACTGAAAAGCTTCTATAAGACAAAGGGCATAGCCAATAGGACAAATTGGCAAACTACACATTAGGAAAAAAACGTTCACCAACAATGTCAAGGTCTGCCTGATCCACAGTCAGGACTATGAAGCTCAACCCTATCTCAGAAAAGCAAAGCGAAACAAAAATAAAAATAAACGTTTGTCAGGAAAGCACTAGGTAGAAAAGCACTCTCGTCTCTGTCTGAAATGCCCAAATGTGGTGGTGTGTGCTGTAGATTCAGCTACTCAGGAAACTGAGGCAGGAGGATGGTTTGAGGTCAGGGGTTAGGTGGGAAGAACATAACAGACCCTGTCTCCTTATAAAAATAACCCAAATAACCCAAAAAACACCCACATCCGCAAAACAAAAAGCCCCAGAGTGAGAAATAAGTGCATATGTATGTGTGTGTGTGTGTGTGTGTGTGAGAGAGAGAGACAGACAGACAGACAGACAGACAGACAGAGACAGATAGAGAGACAGAGACAGAGAGGTGGTGCTAGCCCAGGGGAGCTTAGAAATAGTGACAATCTTTATTTCAGCTTCTAGAATGGTAGTTTTACCCCCACGGCCATCACATTCATTTGAGAACATTTTCTGTACCACACATCACCACTTTTAAAATCTTTTTTAAACAGGAGGATCTCATAATGCTTCTGTAAGCGTGGAGTTTCTGCTGCTTCCCAATTTTAATGTTTCGCATATCACGTGTTTATAATGCACTCAATGCCCCAGCTTTGTCAGTGGTCAGCTTTGTCAGTTGTCAGCTATGTCAGTGGTTCTTTCTCAACCTGTGGGTCACAACCCCTGTACAGGATACCCTGCATATCAGATATTTACATTAAGACTCATAACGGTAGCAAAATTACAGTTAAGAAGTAGCAATGGAAATAATTTTATGGTTCAGGTCATGAGGAACTGTATTAAAGAGTCACAATTATGAAGGAGGAGAACCACTGCTCTGGCCAATCATATCTGACTCTGTCTGTTCCCAGAGCAAGGCAGGTGCTTTTTAAATGTGTGCCTGTGTCAATCTGCCCACTTTCTCCATTTCTCTCCCGGGGTTAATTCTGTGTACTCTTTTTTTTTTTGTTGTTGTTCTACGTACTCTGTGTCAGGCTTTGTTTTGGTAAAGTATGGACAGGCGACTGTGATCTAAGAAGGTTATGTTGATCAGGCAAGACGTTCAGTAAGGGCACACCATGTGATCTCCCAGACATTCTCACAGCACTGCTGAGGGATGAAGTAGATGTTCTCTTCACATCCACCATAACAACCCCAGAGGGTACCATGATGACACTCTCTCTTGTAAGGCCCACAGAGAAACTCAGATTTCAACTGAGTGACAGCTGCCACTCAGGGGATCCAAGTGAGACACTATTAGTTCTGGGTAACATAGGCACAAAGGTGCAAGTAGTTTTTATTCCTTTGGCTTTGTGAGGCAATGTCTCTCAAAGGCCTTGAACCCCTGATCCTTCCCACCCTTTCAAATGATTTCTAAAGATTGAATAAGTATCAGGAATTTTGAATTACCTTTTCTTTAAACTGGGTTCTCTTGCAGACTTGTGCTATGTTTTGTTTTATTTTGCTTTTCATTTTCACTTCCACAGAGTTGAAACGTTTTGGGTTGAACAGTATGTTAGAATGCAAGGGAAGTCTGTCAGTTCTTGGTGGCTTTAAAGATGGGAGGGAAATGATGAGACCCTTGTATAACAATGCTTGAAAGCATTTTTGGTTGGTTTCACAATATGTTATTGTGAGATCAGTGTTGATACCATGAGCCTCTGAATAATTCTTTTGTTATTACAGTGTATGTGGGTTTCCCTTTTCCCTTCCCTTTTTCCATTTACCTCCATCTCTCCCTCCATCCATCCCTCCACCCCTCTCTCCCCCCTTTCTTTCTCCCCTCCCTCCATCCCTCCCTCCCTCCCTCCCTCCCTCCCTGCTTTCTTCCTTCCTTCCCTTTCTTACTTCTATGAGCTTGCATAAAGGAGGAACAGAGCCAGGAGAAAGAGTGGAGGATGCAAAGATAGGCGGTGATGTCACACCTCACATTTTCACTTCTGTTTATAAACTAGTATGTACATTATTCATGATGGTCTCTAGTCAATTTTTTATATTTTAATGTTCAAAATTTTATTACAAACATCCTTAAAAAGGAGATACTAATAGTATAAATGCCTATGAAGTTGGCCGTGTTACCACATGCAAGACATTAAGGAAACTACTAAGTATTTATGAACACTCAACATCAAAACTTTAAAAATCTAAGTATATAGTAGCCTCCAAAAAACCTCCAGCTTGCAGATGGTGGTGGAGTAACCATTACTGCATCACCAAGGAGGCAGGAGCAGGGAGATCTGTGTGAGCGTAAGCCTAGCTTGATGACAGAGAAACTGCTTCAAACAAACAAATGAACACATAAACAAACCCTGGGGGGAGGGGGAGCTACAGACTGTATTAAAAACTTCTTTCTCTACCACAGTACTAGGGATTGAACTCAGGACCTTGTGAATATTAAGTTAGCACTCCAAGCACCCACTACTGAGCTACATCCTGATAACATACAATAAAATCCATTCATAGGTGTAAACAATGTATCTTAGTTGTAGTCATTCCTTGTTCACTCCCTCTAGCATTACCACTATCACCTCCTGCCCCCAACAGGTCTCCCATACACTTGGACCTCCACACTTCCCTCAACAAGTCTCCTGTATTCCTTCCAACTTCATGTTGTTTTATAAAATCACCCACTAAGTCCCACTGGTGCTGCCTGTATTCGTGCATGCCTGCTGGGTCATACAAAGGGGTGTGGGAAACCTGTCAATGCCTACCTTTCTCAAAGAAAATTGGCTCTCTGTCCTTTAGCAGTTATCAGTTGCCATTAGCAACTCAGCAAGGGAAGGGGATGGGGTATTGAGAATCCCTCCCCCTCCACAATGGAAAGTTTAACACTCTGGATCTTGTGAAGGGCTTGCATGGGTAAACACAGCTGCTGTGAATGTGTGTGTGTAACAGCCATGGTGTGTTCAGAGGCCAGCCTCTCACAGTATTCTTCTCCATTCATCAGGTTTTTACACTCACTCTTTCCATAGCTTCTTCAATACTGTTTCCTGAGCCTTGAAGTAGGTAGGGATCCTATACAAAACAAAAAACTGTATGATATTTATAGAGAAGCTAGTGTTAAGCTGTACTTAAGTTTCACATTTGTAATGAAATAGTAACTGGGCCTCCACAAATTCCATGGGAATCGCAGACTAAACATTTGGTTTTCCTCTGCCTCATTTCCTCCTCCTCCTCGTCCTCCTCAGCCCCATTTTCCTCGTCCTCGTCCTCGTCCTCATCCTCGTCCTCCTCCTCCTCCTCCTCCTCCTCCTCCTCCTCCCTCCCCCCTCTCTCTTCCCACTTCTTTTTCTCCTCCTTCCTCTTCTTCTCCTCCTCCACTTTCTTCTTATTCTCCTTGTCCCCCTCCCCTCCTCCTCCTCCTCCTTCTTCTACATCATCCTTCTCCACTTCCTCCTCCATCTTCTCCTCCTCCTTTTCCTCTTCCTCATCTTCTTCATCTATTCATTCTTCCTTGAGCCTCCTGGCCCACCAGGGCCCTTCTATCTTGCATCACCTCTGCCCTCTCAAGGCATGCAATATCCCGTAGCTCATACTTCCTTTACTTCAACTGCCTTCTCTTCACATGGTGGTCTATCTTGGGCTGTCTGTTCAGAGCACATCTCAACCAATTTCCTTGCTACATTCCCAGTGGACAAGCCCTGGGATTCAGTCATGATCTTTGGACAATATTCAGAATGAAGCAGGAAGAAAGCAAGCAGTAATCTTTTGTGAGTATCTGAGTCTTCATTCTTCTTCTGTTCCTTTCTTATTGCCTTAAGAGGAACATAATTCTTCATCAGCTATCATAGCCTCAGAGCAAGCCTTGTCACTTGGAGCTGTATCTTCAGGTTTCACCTTTTCCTTTGCAGGCATGAAGGTCCTCTCCAAGAACTCAGCAAAGCTGGACTGGAACCCAGGCATTTCTTTCTGTTCTCCTGGAAGTCTGCAGGAAGACAGCTCCTGGGCCTTTTCTTCCTCCAGCCAACCAAGTCTCCTTTACCCAAGGTGACCCTTGGCTTGCAGCGAGAAGGGGGGCTCAACCTGAGTGGGCTTTTTCCTGAGTCCAACGAGATGCTTCCTTCTCCATACGATTGTCATCTAGCTTCACTTTTCATACTATTTTAAGTTTTAATTATTTTTCTCCTCTTGCGGAGCAACAATTGTGGTAATAAAACCAGATACCAACCCTTATCTCAGGGTAATAATAAAGTTGTTGCCTACTATCTAGAAATGTACCTGCCTTTTCTTTTTTCTTTCCTTTTCTCTTTTCTTTCCTTTCCTTTTCTTTTCTTTCCTTTCCTTTCATTTCCTGTTTGTTTCTTTTCTTTTCTGTAAAATGTGGTATTTTACAGGTTGGGATGTAGCACCGTTGGTGGAGTGTTTACCTAGCTAGTATATACAAAGCCCTTGTTTAAATTCCTAGCACTGTGTAGGTATGGTGACTCGTGTCTGTAATCTCAGAACTCTACAGGTAGAAATGTGGGAAGCAGAAATTCATCCTCAGCGTACAGTGAGGTTCAAGTTGGCCTGACCCAGAAGAACACAGTGGAAAAAAAAGCTGACGTCTTTTCTCTCTCTCTCTCTCTCTCTCTCTCTCTCTCTCTCTCTCTCTTGCTCTCTCTTTCTCTGTCTCTCTCTGTCATAATTTTTTGGTAGAGAGAAGGAAAGAGATGAACATGTATTAAGTTCCCTGGTATCTACCAAATTTGTATATTACTTGTTTGTTAATATATAACAAACATTAAATTGTATTCAGAACCATATTTTAATTATTATCTTTGTGTGCTTGGATCTCACGACAGTGATAGTGAGGTGCTTAACTACCGTTTCTGTGACAGTAAATTATTTAAGTTTACTCTCTCCCTCTACAGCACAACAGTGTGTAGTTTGTATGGTTCATTTGTTGTTGGCTTGTTGTTATTGATGTTGTTTGTGTTGCTGAGGCTAGAGTCTGGGCTTGTACATGTTGGGCAGGCAAATGCTCCACCACTGAGCCTCCAGCCACTTTGCTGGAGGTTTTTGTAGCTGTAGATTGCACTGAAGAAGTCTTTCAGCTTTTATATTTGGAAAAGATACCATGGTACGATACACAGCCACAACCAATGCACCAAGATAAATAACCAACCCAACAGAGCGACATTATGATGCAGTAGTTGTAAGACTCAATTTAAAAGATATATCACCTCATTCTTGGGTTTGCCTATGTTCTCATCTGTGAGATTAAAAATCTTTTGAAACATTGAATGAAGCCTCTCATCTATCATCTACTGCCATTAAATATCAAATCTTCACAGCTGAAGAAATGGACCAGCCGATATCTGGAATTTTCCTCCCGTCATTCGAGAAAGAGTTCCTGACAAAGGACAAATTGTTTCAACTGGTTTCTTTCCTGGGATTTGATTTTGGATTGCATGTTTACTTTTAAAGATGCTTGTTGATCTCTTCGTGGACCAGAGATGGAGGAAACACTCCACTCTATTTATTTTTTCACCACAAGATTAATTCAGGTCAATCTCAGCTCTCAGGTTTGTTCTTGTAGTGGTTTTGAAGGTTTCAAAGGAAAGGTTGCTGCATGGATTGCTATGAAGCTGTGGATGTTTGGAAGTGAGTTAGAGAGTGACTTCTACAAGCAGATCAGATTGGTGGCCCTGGTCTTCTGGCTGTTAGGGGAACACCACTTTGGCCACTGATTCAAAGAATGTTCTGTTGAGAGCATTTGCTAAGGGGGTTCTGATGATGACAACTTGTTGATGTCAGGGAATTCCAGGGACATAAGCTCACTGAATCACTGCTTTCATTGGAAAAGTAAATTTTGGCCAGAACAATTCTGTGCTGGCTAACTTTATGTCAACTAGGCACCAGCTGAAAGCATCTGAGAGGAGGGAAGCTCAATGGAGAAAATTCCTCCACAAGATCAGGCTGTTGCTATACCTAGAGGACATTTTCTTAATTAGATTGGTGGATGCGGTCCCAGCCCATTGTGGGTGGGACCGTCACTTTCATGGTGGTCCTAGGTTCTATAAGAAATTAGGTTGAGCAAGCCATAAGGAACAAGCCAGTAAACAGCATTCCCCAGTGGCCTCTGCATCAGCTCCTGTCTCCAGATTTCTATACTTTTTGTGTTCCTGTCCTGACTTCCTTCCATGATGATCTGTGATGTGGAAGTATAAGCCAAATAAACTTTTCTTCCCAAGTTACTTTGGTTATGATATTGCAGCAATAGAAGCTCTATATAACAAATTTCAATTAAAAATTCATTTAACAAACCAACTATTAAATCTATTAGGATGTATGTTGGCACATGATAGCAAGTAGGACTCTAAATGTTAATTTCTATGATAAGGGTTTGTTATCCCTAAGCACCAAGGAAGTGCAAATCAACCACAGTGACATTCTGCCTCATACCCCATACCTGTGAGCACAGATATCAAAAACAGAGCAGAGAGATCAGGCACTGCTGACAGCATACAGTAAAGGCATCATTCTGTGTCTCTGCCTTCCCTCTGGGGGTCAGGAATGCCACCAATGTGCCACTTGGGGAAGGCAAAACTCAGGGATATTAGGCTGTGTTCCTTCCTAGCCCCTGGGGTGCTGAGCCACATTGCTCAGGGAAGGCTGAAACACAGTCACAGATAGGGGGCCAAGCCTGTGTTTCTCTGGGTGAAAAGAGCAGGGTTGGGGGGAGGGGGAATCCAGTGGAGGCTGTGGTTCTCAAAGTCCTGGGAACCCAGAAGCTCCTGGGAACCATGAGGAGTTGAAAATGGTGGTCCCAATCCTCCTGTGTACCCAGACACCACTGGGGACGTCAAGGAGTTGGGGATAGGAATGTTTGGTTTTTTGTTTGTTTGTTTATTATAAAACCATACAAAAGTTAGCCAGAGTTGGTACATGCCTGTGTTTCTGCACTCAGGTTTTTAAAAAATTGTTGTTGTTAGTATTCTTGTTGTTTCTATTGTTTTTGTTTTGAACTCTCCCAGCTCTTTGCACTGGACCCAGAAAACTAAGCCCATGCTCTGTACAGACCTATCATTCACGTTAATCAGTGATTTTATTCTTAGCAACCACTCCTCAGATGATGTCATTACTCACTTTCAAATAAGGAAAACAGTCATACAGACATTAGTTAACTTGTATGGTCTCATGTAACCAACTCATCATGACTGTAGAGTGGCATCACAATCTTTGAAATACCCAAGCTTCTATTTTTGAGATGACAGGACTCTGTGGAAGACTCCATTAGCTGACAGAGGGCCTGGAATGGCTGCCACCTGAAGGCCAAGGCTGCCCCTCCAGTGTCTCTGAAGCTTGAGGCAGAACAGGAACACTTGGCCACAGCTGGTTCAGGTCTGTATTTTCGATGAGACCTGAGACCTGGATGAACAGAATTCTCCTGAGTTCTGGTAAAGGTAAGAACAAACACTTAGACTTGAGGAGAATGATGGACCTTTGGGATGCAAGTCTTTCTTTTTTATTTATCTTTGCTTTGTACATAGTTTATATCAAAATCAACTTGTTCTATACTCCAGAACTTACTTAATCAGTCTGACAGAAATTTTGCACCCTCTGACAAACATCACTCCATCCCTCTTCTACCTTTTTCCCTGGACCATCATTCTCAGAGATGAGCCATTCTGAGGGAATCCTAATAGCCCCAAAGGTAGTCATCTTTGGCACTTGATCTTTAGGAAAGTAGGCAGAGTTCTGCCCCAGATGAAAGCAGATGTTCCTCTTGGCCTCCAACTTGTCTGGAAACCTTTGGTATTACTTCTCCCTTCTCATCTTATTTGGACCTAGATCCCAATATTTCCACACAGAACAGAGACTGAAGATTCTTAACGATACCTTGTGGTTTATTGTTTCTGTTTTAAACACTAGGTAGAAACTCCCATGACCTCCCAAGACAAAATGATTTACAATTTGAAAGTCAGTGACCAAATGCCCTATTGTCTCCTCCCTGGAGAAATCATGATTAAAAATTAATAATAATCCACGGTGGTAGAATGTTGCTTTGTTTGTTTGTCCGTTTATTTGTTTGGGGGTGGTGGGTTTTTTATTTTGTTCTGTTTTTTTGAGACAAGGTCTTTCAGTGTAACCCTGGATGTCCGGGGAACTTACAACATAAAGCAGGAAGGCTACAACCTCAGAGAGATCCACCTGCCTCTGCCTCCCAAGTGGTGGGATTAAAGTCATGCACCACCATATCAGGTAATAATGTTTTAATTGCCTAAACTATATCTCATAAAGCAAAGAAAAACGGAAGTCAAAATTGCCTCACTGTAAAGCTACTTTCATGATTAATTAAAAGCAAGGTACTCATCAGCTGACTGTGTTCTGTGTTTGCTAAATTTAGAGAACAACTTATAACCATTCAGAATTAACAATGAATATACATGAATGTAAAACAAAATAAGAAATCCATTACTTAGTCAGGAGACATTTTTGACACAGAAAGCTTTCTGACCTTGGCTGAGATGATTGTTTTTTTGTTTTTTTTTTTGGTTTTTGTTTATTTGTTTGTTTGTTTGTTTCTTTTTGTTTGTTTGTTTGGGTTTTTTTTTTGGTATTTTGGTTTTTTGGTTTTTTTCTGAGACAGTGTTTCTCTATGTAGCCCTGGCTGTACTGGAGCTCACTCTGTAGACCAGGCTGGCCTCGAACTCAGAAATCTGCCTGCCTCTGCCTCTCAAGTGCTGGGATTAAACGCATGCACCACCACTGCTAAGCAGGCTGAGATAATTCAATGGCTGAAAGTCATGGAGACAGTTCTCATCCGAGTGTACCACCATATGACTGACCATTATCCATGCCACCTTGAAAGTAGAGCAACAATCTCCAGCCATTGAGGCATAATGAAATATTACTGTACTCACAGGCCAACAAAAGGCGCACACAGACTTATTCACATTCAGAGTTTATAGCAATGTCCTTTCAGACCATTGATACCTATGAAATGCATATGAAATACCTACAGCACCAAGTCTAAAGGGGACTCCACCTCACAGGGAACATACAGAAGGTTAAAGAGGCAAACCAAGAATGGAAACCTTACTGCTCCCAGTTGCCTTTTTCAAGCCAACATCTCTTTCAAGCCTGCAGATTTTTTTGCCTTTGGGAAATTAAGTTGGACAGAAAATCATCTTGCTTATCACACAGCAACCTAAATGTAACTACCTGAAGTCCTACTCAGCTGACAGGAGAAGAGATACAAGTGAAAAATAGAATGAGTAAAGAGGAAAATAACGTACCTAGTCAATAGGAAGACGAACAAAATGGACCAAAGACATCAAAAAGATGGAGGTGAGGAGGGCGCTAAGATACAGGAGATCACTGTCAATCTACATGCCCTTCAAAGCACAGTCTTAACCCTGAGCTGGGGCAGTGCCAGCACACATCTTTTTTCTCTGTCTCTCTGTCTGTCTGTCTGTCTGTCTGTCTGTCTGTCTCTGTGTTTCTCTGTCTCTGTCTCTCTCTCTCCCTTCCTCCCTCTCCCTCCCTCCGTGTCTCTCTCTCCCTCCCCCCCCCACACACGTCCTATTCTTTACATTAAAACTTGTCATATACACTACCCCGCCCCCAAAAATGGTGAGATTAGTGTACTGTCCTAAAACCACCAATTTCCTTCCACTAAACTGATTAATTAAATGATCTCGTACTGTGTTATTTCAACCAAATGAAACTGTCTACACTTTGCCAACTTTGAACTGCTGAAAGCAATTTGGCACAGCTCATCTGAATGGCCTACTGTCACTAAAAAGAATGAAGTAAATATACAGAAGGCCATTAGGGAATAGTCCTACTAGCAGTTTTTAAACAGAATATATACACATTGTATGTGTGTAGAAATATCTACAAATATAAAAATAGACAGTGATATTTTCTAAATGTCTATTTTTTGAGAGAGGGTCTCACTATGCCACTCAGGTTAGCCTTGATCATTAGGCAATCCTCCTGCATCAGTTTCCCTGGTGCTGGGACTATAGGTATATACCATGTTATTTGGTTATCTTAAAAAATGTATAAATGCATATATATATATGTATATGTATATATATATATATATATATGTGTGTGTGTGTGTGTTTATATATGTATATATATATGTATATATATATATATATATATATATATATTCTTACATGTATGTTGTACATAAATAATATATAACACTTGTAAGTGCATAGAGATTTTCTGGAAGTACCGCAAGAAAACATCACTTACGATTGCCTCAGAAAGGAAACCAGAGATCAGTGGAAGATGGGATTTCTCTCATGGCTAGAATCCTTTCCCGTAGCCTCTTGTATTGTTAGTATATGTGGGTTTGAATATGCTTGGCCCAGGGAGTGGCACTATTAGGAGGTGTGGCCTTGTTAAAGAAGGCTTGGCCTTATTGGAAGAAGTGTGACAGTGTGGGGCTGGGCTTGTAGACTCTCCTCCTAGCTGCCTGGATGCTAGTCTTCTCCTGCTTGACTTTGGAACAAGATGTGGAATTCTCAAATATTCCTATACCATGCCTGCCTGGATACTGCCATGCTCCTGCCTTGAAGATAATGGACTGAACCTCTGAACCTGTAAGCCAGCCCCAATTAAATGCTCTCCCTCTGTTGCCTTGGTCAAGGTGTCTCTTCATAGAAATGAAACCCTAACTAAGACAGTATGTCTGACTACATACATGTCTTATTGTTGTTTTGAGATAGGGCCTTACAAGATAGGCCAGGCTATAGTCAAATTTACCATCCTCTTGCCTCAGCCTTCTGAGCAGTATAATTAAAATACCGATTGCCAGCTTTTAAAATATTTTCAATTAAGAAAATACCTAGACACTTTTCAAATGTTTCAAGTAATGCAATGTCCATTTTAGTATGCAAATATTTTAGTGTATCATGAAATATTTACAAAAAGTATTTCAAATAAGGTTAATTACTTAAACTCTGGCCTTTTGTTAGTTTGGTTTTGAGACAGAGTTTGATGTAGCCCAGGCTGGCCTGGGACTCCCTTTGTAAATGAGGAAAGCCTTGCAGCACTGATCCCCTGCCTCTATGTCCTGAGCATTAGAATTCCAGGGGAGTGCCACTGCACCTTGTTTCTATGCAGTACTGGGAACTAAATCCAGAGCTTCATGCATGCTAGCAAAGCAGTCTACCAGTGAGCTGCCTCCCCAGCCCAAACTGTTCTGCACTGTTCACTGCCTGCCAAACAGGGGAATGACCCCGGGGATCTTCAATGAGAACTAAAGTAAGTGGGCTTTGTTCCAATGATAATATTCACATTGCAAGTATTTAATAACTATGCAGTCATTCATGGAAAGATATTTGTGTGTGTGTGTGTGTGTGTGTGTGTGTGTGTGTGTGTGTGTGTGTGTGCCCGTGCTCTCGCGTACATGTCACAAGAACATATTTGATGAGGTAAAGGTCAGCTGTCTTCTTCTCCTTCTCCTTCTCCTTCTCCTTCTCCTTCTCCTTCTCCTTCTCCTTCTCCTTCTCCTTCTCCTTCTCCTTCTCCTTCTCCTTCTCCTTCTCCTTCTCCTTCTCCTTCTCCTTCTCCTTCTCCTTCTCCTTCTCCTTCTCCTTCTCCTTCTCCTTCTCCTTCTCCTTCTCCTTCTCCTTCTCCTTCTTCTTCTTCTTCTTCTTCTTCTTCTTCTTCTTCTTCTTCTTTTTCTTCTGTGTAGCCCTGGCTTTCCTGGAACTTACTTTGTAGACCAGGCTGGCCTCAAACTCAGAAATCCACCTGCCTCTGCCTCCCAAGTGCTGGGATTAAAGGCTGGCATCACTATGACCTGCAGCTGTCTTCTTTAGTCACTTTGCTCTTTAATTTTTGGACAAGGTTGATCCTTAAACCTGAATCTCTGATTGGCTTGGCCAACAACTCATGGGGATCCTCCTGTGAATGCCTCCCCAGCACCTGTCTTTTATGAAATGTGGTAGAGGGGTCTGAATAAGAATGACTGCCCCCATCCCTGACCCCTCCCTACCCCCACTCCACACAAGCATGCCCCCAGTCTATGGAATGTAAACACTTGGTCCTCAGTCAGTGGCATTATTTGGGAAGGAATTAGGAGTTTCTTTCTGGAGGAAGTAGATCACTTGGGGGAGGGGGGCAGGGTCTGGGAATTTAAAGCTTCACACTGCTCTCAGTTGGCTCTCTCTGTTCCAGGCCTTCAGTGCATCATGCTGCAGCTTCCTGCTTCTACTGCTATGCCTGCCTCATGCAGCCATGCCTCCACACCAGGATGACCTCTTATGCTTCTGGAAGTAAAAGCCCCAAAACAATCTTCTATAAGCTCTCCTGGTCAAGGTATTTTTATCACAGCAACAAAAAGGCAACAAAGACACATGAGTATTGGGGATGTGCCTCAGTTCCTCCACTTAACACAGCAAGCACCTTACAGACCGAGTCCTTGCTCCTCCCCTCAAATATTTTCAAGTTCTATGAACAACACACTTACCTATGGGCCATATGCCTACCTACACTACTCTATCAGGAGCACATTTACACATGTATATGTAAGCATGTTGTATGTATAAGTGTGTGAATGCAGAACTAAACACACTATTAGTAATCCTAACCCATCATACTTAGAGGGTCTTGATGTATCTTCAGGATGACTGAGAAAACACTGTTAGTGAGGCCTCAAAACCAACTAAGCCTTAGCCAAATCTGGGGCCTGTGCCTCTATTCAAGCCTCTCTCACCTTATACTCCTAGGGAGAAGATGAGGAAATATCTTCATTCTCCTAAGGGTGTTTCTCTTCTTACCTGGATAATTCCCAAAGACTAGGAACCCACTGTTACCTTTAGTAGCTCTACTTAAATTACCTCCTCCACAGACCTCACCTTCTCCCCTCAGGAGCAGTATGTGAGCTAAGAGCCACCATGATGGGCACCACAGCACAAGGTACAGCCTGGAGTGCCACAGTGATGGGCACCACAGCACAAGTTACAACCTAGACTGCAGGAGGTGGTCTGTGAGGCAGAGGCCCATTAGTCTTAGCAACTTAATACTCTGACTTCAGATGTTTGAGCACAAAACAATTTTTTATAAATACTGACATATGAGCCAGTGTAAAATGCAGATTTCCTGATATTCTGATATGAATATCAGAAGCAGTATTCCAAAGTTAGATAATTAGCCATAATCGTGGCAAATGTTTGTCAGAAAGTCAAACAGAAAACAAACAAACAACCAAAAAAACAAAACAAGAACAAAAAACAAAAAAAAACAAAAAAACAATAAAAAACCCAAATACCTTTAATCCCAGCTCTCGGGAGTTAGAGACAGGCAGATTTCTGAGTTTGTGGCCAGCCTGGTCTACAAAGTGAGTTCCTGGACAGCCAGGGCTATACAGAGAAACCCTGTCTCAAAAAACAACAACAACAAAAAACAAACAAACAAAAACATTTTCTTAGATTTATTGTAGTCTTCATAAACATGCTTTATCCAAAAATTAAACAATACAATCTTTCAAGTTCATTAAGCCCACAACTTAAGAGTGCCCTCTATCAAATTTTTTGTTCAATCTTACTTCCTCAGTTCAACTTCTACCATCCCTAATTTTTTTCAAATGGTATGAATCTTACTAGCTGATATTGGTATTAATAGGCATGGAATTTTGACCATTGCATATAAGTATATGATGTGCCATTTTTGAAACCTGCCATTTTTCTCTTTAACTCACTTTTTCAGGTTTGTTTGTTTGTTTTGTTTTGTTTTGTTTTTTTCTGAGACAGGGTTTCTCTGTATAGCCCTGGCTGTCCTGAAACTCACTTTGTAGACCAGTCTTGAACGCAGAAATCTGCCTGCCTCTGCCTCAGGAGTGCTGGGATTAAAGGCGTGTGCCACCAATGCCTGTCCAGGTTTTTGGGTTTTTTGGTTTGTTTGTTTTGTTTTGTTTTGTTTGAATAAGTTTTCACAAGTTAAAAGTATGGTTAGCTTTAGTTTTCAAAAAAATCAAAATTCAGAAAAATTACAAATGCTATGAAATTCAAATCTGTCTCCATTAAACAGTAGTTCCAAGATGTCTGAGTAAACATGGCTGAAGCAACCTTTGACTCTGGTAACTGAAGTCATTGTCATGTATACATCTACTGAATTTTAGATGCCAGCACACGCTCAAACAAACACTAATCCAAACTGTTTCCATGTAAGACTCCCATAAGCCTTAGGCAGCTAATTGTCATGAAATGACTGTAGATGAATTGCTTTTGCAAATCTGTTACTAGAGGGAGCATCCACTAATTTAATCATTTCCCTCCTCAAAATCTTGTTTTAACTCCTCCACTAACAACAGACTACGTGTTGAAGACTTCTAAATCATAAGAACGTTAGAATATCTAAGTCCCTTAACATCCAGTAGCCTCTGACTTCATTATTAAAGGAAAGCTCAACTTTGAGATTAATCAGCACAAAAATGCCACAAAAGCACTACCACACCCTGAAATACCCTAAAGAAGTTAACTTGTGATGAACCACCATGGATGTCTGAGCCCTACACTTTGAGGGAACCTGCAACACAGAAGCCTAGGCAGCCTGTGGGCACAGCACACCAGAGAAACTGACTGAGAGGCTCAAGCATCTTGCTGTGGGTGGGAAAGCACAGTGGCTGGCAGAATACAGCTTCCCACAGGGCTTCCATAGCATGCAGCACATGGGTGAATAACCAAACTCCCTTTAAGTTTCCTAAGTTGGAACTTGCCACCCGGATTTAACCGTGCTCCAAGACAATTGTTATGATGGCTAGACAAGTGTTCCAGAACACACCCTAGATATCTCTTAAACCCAACTCAGGAATCTCTAGAGCACTTTCCAGTCCTCTGTGCGAGGCAACGCCCCATCCAGGCCGCGCCCCTGCACCCCTCCTCCTGATACCAATTGAAGAGACCTCCCAGAGCATTCCCTCTGCCCAAAGCCCTCTCATAGGTCCCCGGCCAAGCCTTACCTTGGTCCCCATCTGTCCAGAGGTGGACACTTTACGGATCAGCTTCTGGGGCCCCTCATGCTCCGATTCACTCTCGAACGAATCCTCTCCAGGTCCTGCAGCAGTGGAAAACTCTCTGGCCCCAGGGACAGCTCCTCCTGCAAGGCCTTGAGGGTGGTGCTGGCTGCAGGCCCAGGCATCCTCTCTGATTCCTGCAGGGACACAGCAGTGCCCCGAGGGGCTATGGTCAGCTGCTGGTCTCTGCCTGAAAGTCTGAGCCCTGCTCCTAGCTAGCACCATCTTCCATGATCCCCTCTGCGCAGCACCCTGGACCCGGGACCCTGGATCACAAGCCTCCCCTGCCTAGACCTCTTGGGTCCTCTGTGCACTTCACGCCTGGGCACCCAGCCTTGGGATGTTCTGGTGTTGCTGACCCAGGATATGACCAGCAACAGATTGAGATGACAGATGTCGAGATACGCCTCGAAGGACCTCCCTCTCACTCCTCCTAGGGTCTGGAGGGCTCAGAGGGAATGGAGAGTAGAGATAGGCAGGGGCATGATGCAGCAGGCCAGGCAGAGGAGATCCTCCTCCCCTTGTTCTAGGCAGCAGGAGTGAGGAGAAAGCTCCTGAGGGAAAGGGGGACATGGGGCTATCTCCTATGTTCTGGGGTGCTCTCTGAACCCCGAATCCCTCCACATACTCGGACCACAAGGTACCATTCCAGCTAAGTAAAAGTTCCCTCTGCACAGGAGAAGAACTCGGTCTCATGGACCCTCACTCAGCACCATTGCTAGGACCTTACCTCCGCACCTCTGCCTGGGGGTTCCGGGCCTTTAGGCCACCTCTACAGTGCTGTTTAGTTTCGGGCCCACCCCCATCTGGCGCATTAGGTAGAGAAGAGCATTTTCTGGGAGGTTCAGCTCTGCTCTGAGAGCTTTTGGTTCAGAAAGAGCGATTCCCTTTGGCTAACAGGAAGCTGGGAAGGGCATGGTGAGGACTCAGAAACAAGAGAGGACATGCATGCAGCCCAAGATGACAATATGCTGAAATAAATGTCTAGGCTAAAGCGCCCATCCAGAATGCCTGGAAGAATGCACCGAACTACGTGAACAAAGTATAAAGTAAAGAATATATATACACACACCCACAGGAGAGAACACCACTCCCTGGTCCAGACTAAAGTCTGAGGAAAGAGAATCCACAGGCTGGAGCCTCAGCTCCCAGGCTTCCCTGACCAGCTGCTTCAGCACAGCCACAGGGAAGAGCTACCTTGCAGCAGCAGTGCACAATGCACATTTGACCTCAAAATCCTTCACAGGTGGGGGAAGAGGGGCTGAGGGAGAGGGTAGGAAAAGGACAGGCTTCCTGCTGTCCACCTTAGAAAACTTCACAGTGCTGTTAGTGATTTTCCAATGGTGAAGTCCCTACCGACTTGGTGGGGGGGGGGGTGCTCTCTTCAGTAGATCAATTCTTTTAGCCCTTCAGGTTCCTCCCCTAGTTTGTCACTTAGCCTTGACCTTGAAAATTCCTGGAAACTAAGATTTGGGGTTTTGATTCTTTCAGGTTTCAGGTGCAACCTTAAGCCCAGCAATGATCTGCTGCCAGCTCTAAGAGATTTTAACTACACTGAAAAAGGGAAATCCCTTTTGGTCATTCAGCAAGAGAGTGGTGCCATGTTTCTCAAACACAAGGCTCAAGAGACAGCCTCTCTTGTTCTTCAGTTATTCCCTTTAGCGAGGGAAAACATGGGCTGAAATGGACTTCAAAAGTCCTTCTGGCCCTATAATATGAACTTCTGTACCTACAAGTACACACTGCGGAGAACTTTCTAAGATACAATAGCATTAAATGGCCTTGGCCAGAGATCCAGATCAGTGCCTAGAGTACAGAAGGCCCATACACCGCCAAAACCTAAATAATGCCCTTTTAGTGACCTTTGTCTTAGTCTGACTATTTGGTCACAGACAAGTCAAGACAAAGACCCCTAGTAAAAGGCCTAACCCAGTTCAGACTTTTCCTTTTAATGTAAAGAAGACAGAGGGCACAAGCTGGGACCAAAATGTGATTATGATTCTAATGTTCTCTTCCCCACACTCTATAGAGTGAAAGGTCACTTTGGCAGCTATCCTGTATTTCAACCCACACATTAAACTTTCAGGTTTTTTTAAAGATTTATTTATTTATTATATGTAAGTACACTGTAGCTGTCTTCAGACATATCAGAAGAGGAAGTCAGATCTCGTTAGGGATGGCTGTGAGCCACCATGTGGTTACTGGGATTTGAACTCAGGACCTTTGGAAGAACAGTCAGTGCCCTTCCCCATTGAGCCATCTCAAAAGCCGTACTTTCAGGTTTTATATAGCAACATGTCCCAGAATCCAGTCAAGGGTGACTGAAGTGAAAGGTGGTCTAAGGCCCATGCCTATTTGGTGAAGAATACGGGTTCCATTTATTACTCTTTCAAAGGATGCTGATTGCTTAAAGACACATTGCACAGCTTCACATCCAGGAGCCAGGCAATTAATTCCTTAAAGTGCAGGTATCTTACTTATAAAAACCTAGCTTTGCAGCCCGCTCTGATCAACACAGAATTCAGTAGCCAGCTCCTAAGGCCTGTAACTTTGAAAAGCAAAGCCAGTCTAAGCTGGTTCCTGCTAAGTAAATGACTGCAACTCTACAGCATCTGCAGCTGTAGAGGAAACCCAGGATGGGTGGAAATACTGTGTAGGCAAAGAAAGGAAAGCTGCCTCATTTCCCACTAAAGGCAGCTCAGGGGAAAACCCTGGTGAAAGATCATGGCTTCTGAGAAACTTTCAAGGAATCCCCAATTTAAAATAGTATCTGACCTACTAACTACTTCTCCTAGTTCAAAGCTTTCACAGTGGTTCTCTGACCTAAGGGACATCCACTTGTCTTTTCTTTGTTCAGTGTGTTTCTTTGTTTTGAGGGAGTCCTCTAGCATACCTCAGGCCCAATCTGACTTGGAATTTATGGCAGGTCTCCTGCATCAAAATCTATTTCTCAAAATGCCTACTACAATTTCAAATACATAGCACATTGTCTCATTTGGTTCATAAAAAGTTCCTTGACTTTCTTTAGTGTTTTAGATTTTCAAATATTTCTCCCCTGCTGCTCACGAATTCCTTTTTATTACTGTTACTTTGAGATCTCCATTGGTGAGCCATTATAGAGCACACCTTTGGTTACAGAATTCCAGAGGCAGAGGCCAGCCTGGGCTATACAATGAAACTTCCATGTAGAACATATCACTAATCTTGTTGAAAGCTTACATGTTGGAGTTTAAGGTATGAGTGCTGCCAAGAATGGAAGCCAGTGTGGGTTACATTGTAACAGGCCTGCAAGAGCTACACAGCAAGATATTGTTTCAAACAAACAAACAAACAAACAAAAGCAAGAAAGAGTCTTTGCCATACAGTGTATAGATGCTACAGTCAGGGTTAAACAGAAAGGAGTAAAGCTGAACCCCCAGTCAGTTTTCTCCCTAATAAGGTGCCATACCACACCTCCAAAGTACAAGAGACATCAAAGCTGATTAAAACTTTATGAACACTCTATTAGTACTTACAATTATTCTGAACTAATCAATTGCTCACAAGCAGAATCATGAGTCACTTAAAGTGTATAATCCCATGTCCTACGGTTTTACCTTCAATTGTGATAGAACTTAATAGTTATGTGTCATATCTTGAAAACCATGAGTGGGTACTTGAGAAGCCATGGTGCAGGGCTCATGTTCCTGATCAGTGTAGAGCCAAAGGACTACAGATGGAACCAGCACAGACTGGAAGGCTGCCCTGGCAGCAATATGAAACTGACTCCGCAATCAATTTGTATTCCATACTCAGAACTTCACATTCAAAAAATTTGCCCTGTGTCAATTTTCTTAGTTGATACCCAGATAAAAAAAAAAAAAAAAAAAAAACCATTCTGTGAGCAACAGTGCTGTCGATTACAGGAACTTCTGTGGTCCTAGCCCACATAGCCAAAGACTCTCGCCATCCAAGCAGAAAGTGGAACTGTACAACCTCTAGCTTGTATTGTGGCCTTTTTGCTTTATAACACTTCCCTTCCTAAGTGTCCATTAATTCTGGACTATTAACTGGTATACTGCCAACAGCTAATGCCAACAGGTTAAAAACCATTTGAAAATAAAATCCATTTTAGGCAATGAAGTATAGTCAAGCCTCTCTCCACTTAAGGTATTTTGTAAATACTCCCACAGTTTTAAACTGAGCTAGAATTGTAACTAGCTATCTGCTACCCACTCCCACCCACAATTAAGGAATGCTTTGCTAAATGTCTTCCTACCTGCTCATTCCCAACAGCAAAACACTTTGATTCTCCTTACTTATTTACTTTAGTGATGCTAGGGCAAGCCTTGCACTGGCATATGCTCTGTCCCAGATCTACATCCCAGCCCCCATTTTTTCTTCTCCTGTCTCTGGATCCAGAGTCTCAATATGTAGCTTATGCTGGTTCCCGAATCTGGGCCCTCCTTCTTCACCTAGTTGTTGTGAATACAGGTGTGCAGCACCACACCCAATTCCCCAAATACTTTTTGGGCTAAAATTTAAATTATGCCTATATTCACTAACACTGGACTATATTCCAAAGCTAGCAAGAAAGAAAACCAAGAAACTTACTATGCTAGCAAGTATCTCCTCTAGGCTCAAGACTTAGCCAGACTAACGCTAAATAAAGCTAATATGTATCCAAATGTATCTGATTAACTTAATTTCACTCCCTCACAGAGAGAATGGCAGGAAGTCCCAGAAAATCCCTTTTTTCCACATGAATCTCCAAGGAATCTTTTGTTTTTCTCTCTGAATAGGAGAAATCAGGCCATCAAAGTTTAGGCTCCATCAGGAGAGAGGGAGAGAGGGAGATAGAGGAAGAAAGAAAGAAAGAGAGAGAGAGAGAGAAAGAGAGAGAGAGAGAGAGAGAGAGAGAGAGAGAGAGAGAGAGAGAGAGAGAATGAGAATATGGGAAGGGAGAAGGGAAGAAGGGAGAAGGGAGGAGGGAGGAGAGAGACGAGAGAAGAAGAGAGAAGATGGAAGAGAGAAGGGATAAGAGAGGAGAGAGGAGAAAGAAGAGAGGAGAGAGAAGACAGAAGAGAGAAGAGAAACCATAGTATGCCTTGGTTGACTGGTGAAACAAAAACATCTATGAGTATTTTAACCTATATGTCTTTAACATTGCAGACCTATTGCATAGGAAGTCTTTCCATCCAGAAAATAATCATCAGAGAGTTAGTCAGCTGTCCTTTCAAAATAGGACAAGAGAAATATACTCTTCTGCATTTTGGCCAGAATAAACCTGATAATATGCAAAGCTTCTCTCTCTTTTAGGGGTGATGATCAGAATGGTCTCAAGCAACTCCAGAATTTCCACACCAAAGCAGAAGGCTTATGAACTCAAGGACCAAAAAGTCCAGCCAAGCAGCTATTGAAGCTAAATCTAAAGGCAGATTCATCAGTGCAGCCAAATCCCCACTGAATCTAATGGAAGAGAAAGCAGGAAAGAGCCTCAAACTCATGACAAAAGCAAAGTATGTTGAGCCCTTTGGTGTCCAGTGCACACGAATCTATGGGAGTCTAGATATGATAATCCTCTAGAACATTCTTTAGGAAAGCAGCAGGAAAGCAGCAGTATGCTCTAAGGTACCTGTGTGACCTCACTTACCTTTGCCAGCTTTTTGGGTTTCTCTACTGCTGGTCTGAGAACAATTGGAAACTCCTGGAATAGATGTCTCATATCTCATTTCCTTTGTCATTGTTAGTATACTAGTGGGAGTAGGTTTGATGGAAAAATACTCTCAAGAACATTAATAAAACAAGTGCTTCATATGGACCATCAGGACGAAGTACCAAGTTCAAGGACAGTTCTGCAAGAACTGCTCAAAGACAGCCAAGTGGAGCAAGAAGAAAGCCAAGCAGAAATCATTCATTCCCAGCACCCTCAGCACCTTTCTCCAGGACAGGGTCACTTAGCTTTGGTAGGAGAAGGGATGACCTGAGATAGCTGCTCCATATTCCTTCAGAAAAGAAGCAGACAGCAATATTGGGGAAAGAATATGGGTTTCAGGGGGCAAAAAGCAGAGTGTAAAGTGAATAAGTAAAAAGATATTAATACAAAAATATTTAATTATTTAACAAAATGGGACAAAATGTATTGTTCTAGTAATTCTAGTGTGTATACAATAACAATCACTTTAACACACAGAGAGACTAGATGTTGTAAAGTAGGGTGCCTTTTTTATTGACATAAACTATGAACATAGCAAAGATAAATAAAAAAGAAAGACATGCATCCCAAAGATCCATTATTCTCCTCAAGTCTAAGTGTCTTTGCTCACCTTCACCAGGACTCTAGAGACCTCTGTTCATCCAGGTCTCAGGGCCCATCCAAAATACAGTACTGAACCAGCTGTGGCCAAGTGTTCCTGTGTTGTTGACTGAGCTCTGCCTCAGGTTCCAGAGACACTGGAGGGACAGCCTTGGCCTTCAGGTGGCAGCCATTCCAGGCCCTCTGCCAGCTAATGCAGTCTTCCACAGAGGCCTGTCATTTCAAAAATAGAAGCTTGGGTATTCCAAAGATTGGAATGCCACACTACAGTCATGATGAATTGGTTACATGAGAACATACAAGTTAACAAATGTCTTTATGACTGTTTTACTTATTTGAAAATGAGAAATTAGATCATCTGAGGAGTGGTTGCTAAGAGTAAAATCACTGATTAAAATGAGTGATAGGACTGTACAGAGCATGGGCTTAATTTTCTGGGTCCAGTGCAAATAGCTGGGAGAGTTAAAAACAAAACCAATAGAAACAACATGAATACTAACAAAAACAATTGTTTAAAAACCTTCTGAGTGCTGGGATTAGAGCCATGTAACAACTCTACCCTACTTTTTAATGTATTAATAATAAACAAACAAACAAACAAACAGACATCCCTATTCTAGTTCTAGCAGTTGCCTCAGAGAGAGCTGTGTGACACTGCATGCTGCTTCCTTTCCCCAGATAGCTCAGGTCTTCTGTCCTATACCAGGTCAGCTGGACCTAAGACAGTGTGGTTGACCTTGTTGGTGCCATGGCATGATTCTGCAACAATCCTTTTCTTGGTAAAATTGATCCTGTATAGAGTGAGCCCCTTGTTGTTGGATCCAGGACCCGTTAGGCCAGCAAACACACAAGCTACCCTCAGTGAAAGAGAAAAGGAAAAATGACATTGAAAAAAATATGTGCCCTAATTGGAAGAAAAAGCCCTCAACTTTGAAGCTATCACCTATCTCCCCTTGATTTTTGAGCTCTGCATATTGATATTGTGTGGCTCAAGAAGGTAGTGAATTTCAGATGGTTTCCCAAAGAAGACATACATGATTTTTCACTCTTTATCTGTGAGGTTAGCGGGCATTATAGCACAGATTCAGCAGACCCAGCATAAGAACACAGAAGCCAGAGATGATAATGCCAAGGGATAGCATCCTGAACTTATAGACACATTAAAATTGAGGTTTCATCTCAACTCAGGCCATTGCACTCCCTGTCCTACCTCCTGAGTCTTATGTTTGCTGTGAGTACAGTATCACGGTAAAACTAGCAACATCCTTATTGCTCAACTTCTCAATTCTGGAAGACAGATATTGGAGAAGTTATTGCAATGAGGCTACAATGTAGTAATGTAAAGTCCGGGATGACCTTTGCTCTCTGATGCCCACTTAAACTGTCTGGTTGTATTTGAGAACAGGACCATGTGCAAGATAATGTTTTGAAGATGGGACAGCAAGTTTACCATTTATATTTGCCCTGGAGTTGATCCCCTATGTTTCAAAGAAAAGGGAGTTTTCCTTGTAAAAGATAGGATTGTAAACAAGAGATTTTGTGAAACCCATGGATATATATATATATGTAAAAAATGCACACTATCAAGGAATGCACAGTTAGAAAATATTATCCAGGTTTTATACAATTAAACATATAGAAAAAAGATATTTGCCTCTGTGAGACAGGAAAACCCTGGGAAATTGGAGTGTATGTCACATGAATTGTCTCAGATGGCATATTTATTTTTGTGAAACATCTACTACATCCACAGTCCCCAGAGATTTGGGTATTAACAAAATCTCTTAAGCATGTCAGAGTCCTAACCAACGTTCTCCCTCAAAAGCACATGACATCTAATGAAGCAGTAGAATTCTCCAGCTTTGGAAGGAGAGGTTGCCAAAGGGGATCCCACGGGTCCATGAGAGGCTCCAGGAGAGGCACCCCAGAAAAGGACCAAGCTGGGCAGAACTAGTTAGCAGGTAGATCATGGCAGTTGCTAATGACATCATCAGTAATGCCTTCCTTGGAGAATCTCTTGTATCTAGGATAGAACTAGAATCCTCTGTGTTGTCACCTGTGTTGTGGTGACAGGAACTGCCTGTGGTTCATCCCTTCTGTTTGCTCTGGGTTCACCAGCAGGAATGTTTTCCAGGCTGCTCAGGCTATGTCTGAAAGGGAATGGCGATGAAGGAGAGACCAGACCAAAAAAGAAGGAAGAGGGAATCCTTTCTCATGAAAAAGGAAGAAGGAAATTGTTCTGGAGAAGGCACAGTGAGTCCTGGGCAAGGTTGGGGAAATTCCTGGTAGAGGTAGGCTTGAGCTGGGCCTTCCAGGATTAGGTCTTACAAGCTGAAGCCTTGGACTTTGTCAATGTCAGACAAAGAGTCAAAAATTTCTGATCATTAGTTTAACAGAGCCAGGAATTGACAAACCTGCAGCTACTTTTCTGGGAGCTATTTAATTTCATTTTGAGTGGCAAAGAATGCCAGGAGTGGGCACTATGAGAATAACAGTGCATCCTTTCATGGAAGGGAGTTGAAGCACTTCATCTTCCAGATTACTGTAGGTAACTTGAGTCTCTGATGAAAAGAACAGAGAAGGATGCTCCCCTGGCCATGTCATGTGTTGAGGTCTCAGACACTTTGGATTTGAAGACACATGATTAATTAGGGCTTGATAGTGCTAAGCACTATGAACTCCAGGATTTCCCTGCATCACATCTGGTATGACCTACAATGTTCCCCATATCTTTATGTTTGAGGCAGCTTATAGATTTCAGGGCAAGGGGGCCTGTAACAGGGAGTGTGGCATATGTCTGACAATGGTGGTTAGGAAGAGGAACATAGCTTAGCAAACCAGCTAGAAGATAGCTTTGCTGCTCTTTTAGGTATTCACCCCGTCTTTACCTTTTCTCTCCATCAATCTTCTTCTTGGGACTCTGAATGGTCTCCCCTGCCCCTGGGCCATCAAGTATGCAAATTCATTTGTGTTTATCTATCTGCAGGGTCTGCTAGAAATACTTCAACCCAAAATTCCAACATCACAAATCAGATATCAAATATAAATAAAGTAGAAGAATTGAAATTGCATATAAGGAAGATCAGCAATGAGAGGAAGGAAATGTGTGAAATCCTGAATGTTTACATGTATGAGGATTTAAACTACAGGTAGGAATTATGACCAGTACCCTATTGACTGTATTCTGCCATCTGTTAACCCAATTTCCTTCCATGAATGGAGTGTGTCATCTCTCATCATTCAATTAGGTAGCCCTGACAGGTGTTTAATTGTTGGATAAACAAGGTGCTGTGTGTTTATTATCATCTTCTTTTGTACTTGACCTTGGGGTGCTTGCAATCTGATTGTTGCTCTAAACAGCTGGACGGACCTGCTCACACTTACTGTCTCTCAGTGTGTGAATGCAATGCCTGCAGGCTATCACGGCTTTACTCTGATATTGTTTATAATATTCTGAGAGATGGCACCTCACAGGATTTATTTGGCATTCTAATTGTGTCTGTGTGTGTGAATGTAGATGTGTGTGTGTTTTGTTCAGGACTGGGGCTCTGGGACCTTTGATGGGGTCTGGGGATTTGTGTGAAGCACAGTTTGCAGGTCCTGATAGTGTTGAGTCCATAGAGGTCCAAAGTGATCACCAGGGAAGTTTGCTCCTGGTGTTTCCTTGGTGTCACACAGGAATGTACTGGGGGAGGAGGTGTGATAAAGCCTTTCTCCTCTAAATACTAGTTGTGTCCTCTGGGAATTCAAAAAACAACAGGAACCAAGGAATGATAATCCCTGCCTGAAAAACAAGAGGAAAGTCATTACAGATATCTACTGGACCCTTGCCTGTGGCACAGTGTAGTGGAAAATTGTAATAGAAGTAGTCTATTCCTTCATGCTTGTCCGGGAAGCCCTTGAAGGTCAGCTAGCTCCATTTGGTCCCCTGGTTCTGCTGTCCTCTACCCAGGATAGTAAGTTTAATTAGCACCAAGGGGACCCAGTGTGAATGAGCCAGGATGTGGCATGCACTCGGCTTGGTAGTCCATGACATAACCTGTTGGCACATGATTATTGAATCCTTAATTCAGCAGATTATTTGCTTCTTGGGTCATGCCCTAACACAGGATGAACACTGAATTCAACATAATTAAATCACAACATGAGAAGACAATGTTGGATATGAATAAAATGACCCAGTCCATAATTGGTTCCATGCAGTACTCCATGGAACTGATAGAAGATAACTATTCCTACAGGTGAGTCAGTGACACAACTGATCCCCAGAACTAGGCAAGGAATTCTTCTATCCTTTTAGGACTTTGAACAAAAGCAAGGGCTCTGGTTCTATGCTATCTGTTTTTTATCCAGGAACCCTGCCTTGAGGCAAGGATCTTGGATTTGTACCTCTTGGACACAGTCGTCCTAAGTGTGAAGAGTGTCCAAGACCCTCCAATCTTTATTCTTCCAAATTCAAGATCCTGTACATTGAAAACTTTTCCATCATGCTGGGAATATCCAGACACCCTGAACCTCTATGTTTCTGACCACAGATTAAAAGATATAGGATTCCCGACAAAAATGAAAAGAGTATACACCTTTTGGGTCTTCTACAACTCTCAGAGGGGATAAGCCCTCTCCCTGCTGAAGGTTTTATGGTACCACAGACCTATAATCAACCATGAGGAACATTTCCTCTTCTGTGATGTATAGGGAAAACTCTTGGTGACAGGGTTTTCAGAAGGTTGTGGAATCCTCTGGAATATGGGTGGTATCTTGGTTTGACTTGTCTTTGTTTGGTTCTGCTATGTATATTGTGGACTCTTCTCGGGCTTTCTGGGGATCAGGGCCCTTGCAGGGATCATGGGACTTGTAGGAGTGGCAAGCCAATGGAATCTGGCTGGGAATCACCAATTTTTCTTTGTGGATCAGCATTAAGGAGGACCACCTCCTCCGTGAGTGCACTCAACTCAACGAAAAAGTAAGGATATTACTGAATGAGAACAGAAAGCTGCTGGTGGAGCAGGCTGGAACGCAAGTGTCCCATGGGGAAGAAAAGAGGTTCTGTGAGGAGGCCAGCAAGAACATCTGTGCCTCAAGTGCAAAGGAACAGCAGGTAGGATGATGTGTATCAGAGGCAGATTGCCCTCATGTCTAAACATAAACATAGACAATCCAATGTCACAGTCCACCAACTTCTCCAGGCACTCACCTATGTCTCCTCCAAGTGTTTGTTTATGTGATCATCTACAGGACTCTCTGTGGAGGTAGCCTGGTTCAAGAAACTGCATGTTTGGCATGCAAATGTTCCTGCTCTGCTAGAATCACTAAGGGGGATAGGTTGTTTACACATCACAACTCTACATGCCTTAAGTTTGAAGGGTGCTGTGTTGGAGCCCTTGTTGAGAATAGCAAGAGCTTTGAAGGAAGAAGTAAAGGCCTGTAGCTCATTTGCTTTACAGGGATCTTGTGAGATTCTAGGTAGGAAATAGTTTGCAGGGATGACACCTAGTGTAATTGACAAATAAGTGGATTTCATTGCTGTCTTTTGGCGGCTTTTCTATTCCCCCTTTTCCCCCTCTATCTCAAAATGGTCTCTTCAGGCTTCATATATCTTGGTTCACATTTACAGAGCCTGAGTAGCAGCTTGTCAGTCCTATTTTCTTTCAGTGTTGTTGGAGTGGTCTTTCCCGGCCTGAGAGTCTGGAGTTGGCTGGATGACCAGAGATGACAGAAAGGCTTCTCACAGGCTCAGGTTTGGTGTGAGATCTGAGGCGTCATGAAAAAATTTCTTAATATATGCCCCCAATTCTGACCAAGAAGAGTGTTCTCTAGTGCTTTTGGTTAGATGTTTTTTTTCCACCGCCTGTGACAGGGATTCTCTGTGCAGCCCTGGCTGTCCTGGAACTCACTCTGTAGTTCAGGCTGGCCTCAAACTCATAAATCTGCCTGCCTCTGCCTCCCAAGTGCTGGGATTAAAGGAGTGTGCCACTATGACCGGCAACTCTAGTGGCTTTTATTCCTATAAATAATCACAGAGTCATTGGGTCTCCCTTGAAACAACTCCTCTGCATAGTCTGAATTATCTTGGTCCTGAACCATAACAGATACCTCATTGTTTTCTACTCAGTTTTGATTTTATGTGAATAAGTCTGTGTGTGCTTGAGTGTGTGTGTCTGTGTGTTTCTTTTTGTGTATGCATGGCTTTTCCGACCTGTGTCTCTCTCAGTATGTTGGGAGGCCAGTCAATGTCATCTGAATTGTCCAGTCATTCTCTATATTACTTCTTTGAGCCTTGGTCTCTCAATAAATGTGACATTTACTGTTCTGTTCTGTACAGTAGTCTTTGCATCTTCTGTCCACTATCAGGTAGCACCCCTCTCTTATTTATTTTAACAAATTGATAAACAACACAGCTATTTTAAAAATAAGTGTTAGATTTCTTCACTTTCCCTGCATAGAGTTATCTCCCTGGGCAACTTGGTTTTGTCTTATTGGCTCCACCATGAACATGCACAGAATCCTACCCTGCATAACTCTGCTAAAATTGTTTTTGCTAACTATATAGTGGGCATGGCTTTGTTTCAGGTTAGATTCCCCCTCATAGTTGGCACAGTGCTGCATTTTATAAAGGTCACAGCACATCATTCAACCAGCTTTCTTCTGACTGATATTGAGGAAGATTTAATATCACATGAATTGTAATAGGTGGAAAAGTTCCTGGGTAGTGACCAAAAGTCACTGTCTTCCTCTGATGCTACCAAGGAACCAACATGGGGCTTGCTGTGGGCTTTTCTTAGGAATCTCTTTCTTGGGAATTTGGTATTGTGTTGTCCAGGTTATCTGTGCAGAGCTTGTAACTTCCTTGTAGGACCAGAAAGTATCTGCATGAAAAAAGTTTCTGAAGAGGAGTTAATTACAGATGAGGGCCGCAAAGACTGCCTGAGTCTAAGAACCTTACACACGTACACATCAGAGGTCCTAGTAGGTGCTCATGCAACAGGAAATGTGCTGGGCAACAGTAATATTTTCATTGATTTGTGTTTGTGTGTCTCTGTGTGTGTATTGTGTCCTGTTTATGTTTGTGTTTCTTTTGTATGGTGTGTGTGTTTGTCTGTGTGTGTTTTGACCACCTTTGCCTGAGCTTGTTTATACTAAGGTTGTGTGTTTGCTTAATATAAGGTAATTTTGTGTTTGTGATATGGGTGCTTTTATATACAAATGTGTTTGTGTGTGTTCGTGTGTGTTTGATTGTGCATAAATACAGCTGTGTGTGTCTCTAGAGGCCAAATTTAATGACAAATGCACTCTGAGGTTTTAGTTTGAACCTATGAAATATCAAATACAGCAGTCCAATTATTCTGCATGCTCACCTAACTGCAAAGAAAAAAAGGACACAAATATTGTTGTAGGGTCAGATTTTTAATAACTCGAGACAAAACAATTGATTCTCATTGAAATTTTTAGGGGAAATGTAAGAGTTATGGTATATGGAGGTAAGGAGGACATTGCTGTATAAAATCCATGTGTTTATGTCCCTTTTCTGCTCTTGGTGAATTGTGAAGGACCACTGGGAGGTCAGGTGGCTCACTGTGTCTTTTAAGCATTCCAGGTTGTTTTCCTCATTGCCTGCCACCATTGCATTTCCTGCTACCTCTGCTCAGTAAAGCTTTCCCTTGTAGTTTGTCTTGGATTTTACTCATTGAGAGATTGAGTTGCTTGGAGCTGAACTTGCACCCAGGAGAATTCCCATAGCTGTGGAGCAAACCAGGCCTTGTACAGGAGCCCATTGAGGGTCTTGATAATCTAAAGTACTCACAATATCTTATCTGTGTAGCATTTAGCATGACTGTTCTTCAACATCATTTTCTCAGAGTTAAAATCAGCCTTAGTGGGGGTTGGGAGAAATGAGGACCTTCAGACAGTTCTGGTAGTATAAAATTGCTTATGTCTGTTAGAGGCCATGTTCAGAAAGTGGAAAAGAAGTCCACTTTGACCCAGTGCTTCCAGAACAAGGAGGAGTTATCCACAGAGTTTAGGGCGTTCAGGGTTGTAGTGGTCCTCAGAGCAGCCCTGAAGGAGAAGCTATCCTGATGTGCATCTGCTGAAGGATGAAAAGGCCCTATGTGGTGCAGCCCTTCCATGAACTCAGTGTGTGATAATCCATGCAAGCTTTTGTCCTTCAAATTGTCAGCCTTATCCTACTCAAAATAGCTCTGACACAGTCACATTCTAGGGAGAAAAATATTCCTTTGCATCCTGGTTATAGACAGTTCCTATTACTCTGGGCTCATACCTTTAGAAACCAAGTCAGTCAGGTGATGGAAAAGGGAGATCCTATTGGAAGAAACTGTTTACTTTGGGACAAGTCTGAAACAATGAGCAACAACAAGAGACTGGTCCATCACCAACATGTGACCCTAGGCTAGGAAACAAACCTATTCTACACAGCCTTGGGAACTTGCTGAGCCAGATTGGATAATAGGACAAGAACCCTGAATCCCAGACTGGTATATGAGTGGAAAGCATATCACTGATTGAGCTGCCTATATGCTATGCCCACTAAGTATCTTTCCCATTCAAGATTTGTTTTTATGCCTCCAAAGTGTCCTGGGAGATTTTTATATTAGTATTAACCGGGAAACTAAACAGGTCACTGCAGTACAATATGCTTGTATTGCATAAATACAAATATTATGTGCGTTTGAGGGTGTAACCTACAATAGTCACAGGGGTGTTTTTCTGTTTCTTCATGACCATCACTTTTAAGGTTCAGTGCAAGGCCTTTTGAATATTTTTATTTAGCAAAGTTTTGCAGATACTGCGACCTATGAAGTACCCATGGGTTTTGTGTTGTATGGTGTCTCTGGTTATTTGCAGATAGAGGGATTGACAAGAGGAACCCTGTGAGGTTCCTGCACTGGAACAATAATCATAGCCTTCACTTCAGTTCAGGGCACGCTCGCACCTCATAAGGAATCCACATGGTTTCTAGGTTGCTTGCATCTCTCTTGAACTCATATTCAGACATTGCTACAATGTTATTGCTAAGTAAAATATACCTGCACAACTGGGGAAATGTGGTGTTTTTTAGAACTCCAGTATAATGTGTAGCTGACAGTTCCGATTCTAGCAGTCTTTAAAAGGTGAGAAACATTTCCAAGCTCAGGTGTTCTATGACACTTGGGATGCACGGTATGATCTCAGCTGAAAGGTATGTTGGATTCACCAGCTGAATAGAGCTCTTCTGGGAAGGACAGCTGAATTGACAAATGCTTACCAGGCCTTTTCTTTTCTAGCTTCCCTAAGTGTGAAACAGTCTAACAGAAACTGGAAAATGGCACAGACCAGGACATGATCTCCCTCAAAGAGAAGTGCTGGAGGAAGAGCACTGCGTGTGCACAGGAAATACACCACTGTTGCCTCTCATCCCTAATAACCATGGCTGTAATGGGCTGCATGCTCCTCCTTTATTTTGGTTTCTTGGGTATGAACAGGCCTTAATTTCATCTAGCCTCTGGCCCAGGAAGAGTGCACATTTAAAGGGACTTAGAGAAATGCTGAGACACATCAAGAGCTGCTGGGCATCCTGGAAGAATCTGAGAGTTTAAATTTATCTTTTCGTGATGGGTCATCATCAATAATTACATGGAGATCAGTCAACAAAATTGTAAAAACTTGGATCCAAGTTTACAACATGTGTTCTGCTTTGACTTGGGAGGCCATATCCTTCAGACCCACACTCCAAAAGGAGAGTGTTGCTTAAATTTCTCCTGCAAAGATTGTTACCTCCAGGAACTGCTTTTCTGCTAAGTTGCCAAGGACAGCCACAGGCTGTAAGGCTGTGCTACAAAATGAGCAGACTAAGAATTTTGCTTTGCACAATTTTTGTGCTTTGATTTTGGTTTGAGTTATGATTAGTTTAGTTACTTGGTTTTTCTTGTTTTCATTTGAAGTTTTGTTATTTATTGGTTGTTTATTTGTTCTTGTAATTAATTTGATATTTTGGTAAGGCTAAACAGAGTACACACTGACTGTCAGCTTTCAGTTACAATTGAGTACATTGTATTTATTCTTAGGACTAACACAATGATCTCCAACTCTTTACTCTTAAGATCCTTGTTATTTCACTTGTGATCATGAAATCCCACAGATATCAGACCCAGATGGATCTCTGCATTCTTCATGGGACCTGGGCTCCATAGTTTCTTCACAGCCAGACTGAACTACAAAGTCCATCATACATTCAGTGTGGAGAGTGTGTCTAACTCTCTGGATAGGAACTTAATGTTGGAAAACTTACCCATGCTGCATCCTTGTTGTCAAATATTTAGCTACTGTGAAAATACTGTGGATGATGGTGTTGAACGCATTAATGGCAAATACATCAGTATTTCTGTAATAGCTCTCATTAAATCAAAGCATAGTCTAAGGGAATAAAAAGCTGTCAGAAAACACAGCAGTGTATGCTTCTGCGTTCCCTCAAATATACAATCACTGGAAACTGCAAGTAGAGATAATAAATTCCACAATCTTTTTGGGGACAGGGTTCTCTGTGGGTCCTTCAAAGTTTATTTTATTACTTTATGATTCACCTGTGTCTGCCAAAAGACATCATTCAAAAACGATGAAGATTGTAACTAGTTATCATCCTATAAAGTCCTAACAAATGCCTTTTTTGTTTGATATTTTCTTTACTTACATTTCAAATGTTAAATCCTTTCCTAGTTTCCCCTCTGAAGATCCCCTTTTTCCTACCCCCAACCCCTGCTTCCCAACCCACCTACTCCCTCTTCCTAGCCCTGGCATTCCCCTTTACTGGGGCACAGAACCTTCACAGGACCAAGGATCTCCTCCCGGTGATGACCAACCAGGCCTTCCTCTACTACATATTTAGCTAGATCCATGAGTTTCACCATGTGTTTTCTTTGGCTGGTGGTTTAGTCCCAGGGATCTCTGGAGGTACTGGTTAGTTCATATTGTTGTTCCTCCTATGGGGCTGCAAACCCTTCAGCTCCATAGTTCCTTTCTCTAGCTCCTTCACTGGGGACCCTGTGCTCTGACCAATAGATGGCTGTGAACATCTACTGCTGTATTGGTCAGGCAGTGGCAGAGCCTCTCAGTAGACAGATATATCAGGCTCCTGTCAGCAATTTCTTGTTGGCATCAGTTGTAGTGTCTGGTTTTTGTGGTTGTTTATGGGATGGATCCCCAGGTGAAGTCTCTGGATGGATATGAGATGTCCTCCTGCCTCAGCACAAATTTGAACACAAATTTGTACACATGCATCCACACACAGGTATACAGGCACACCAAACAGGCGCTGACACTGTAACCTAAGTACATTATGAATCCCTTTGACCTTTTCTGGCCTATGCATCTTTTATCTGTCTTTAAACACAGACAACATACCTGACATACCACTTTGTAACCTGTAGTCTCCCCTCCACCAACCTGAAACCTGCTTGCTCAGGGGTGGAGCTTCCCGCTCAATCATTCTGCCATGCCCACTGCTGGAACCTGCTGCTTTGCTGTTCAGAGCCCTGCACATTGTCACTCTGCTATTGCAACCCAAGATTAATTGGCAGGAATAGGGGCTCCCTTCCCCTGCTTTATAATTGCGTGTGGAACAGTAAAATTGAGCTTTGATCAGAATGACTGTCTTAGCTACATTTCTTTATCTCGCCACCTAGCCCCTCTTCTCTTCCAGGTTTCCAAAATGCCTTTCCAGGCTAACCCATGTTGTGATCTGCTGGCTAGACACAACAGTAACCTCATGTACTAAAGAGAAGTTCTTTAAGTCAGACGTGATGGAACATTACTGATATCCCAAGACTCAGGAAAGGTGTGAAAATTACAACTCCAGGGCCACCATGAGCTACATCATGCTATCTCCAAAACAAAACAAAACAAAACAAAAACAAAACAAAACAAAACAAAAGTTTGTTTTATAAGCATTTGTTCAGTTGGTAGAGTACTTCCCTAGCATGAACTCAGGGGGATGGAGACAGGTAAGTCAATGTCTTCAGCTTCATAACAAGTTTGGGACTAGTATGGCTACAGGGAAATGGGTAGGTGTGAGATCAACAATACAGTGTGTGTGTGTTCTCAGAGAGAGGGAGAGAGAGAGAGAGAGAGAGAGAGAGAGAGAGAGAGAGAGAGAGAGTTTATTGTTAAGACACTTAGATGTGACTTTGACAACTTCTCTCTTGAGCAGTCCATGGGCACTGTGGAGGTCTGAATGCAAATAGCCCCCATACATTTGGGAAGGATTAAGAGGTGTAGCCTAATGGAGGAGTTTCAAAAGCCCATAACATTCCCTGTCTCCTGCCTGTGGATCAGTTGTAAACTCTCAGCTACCACTCCATTATGATGCCTGTCTGCTGCCATGCTCCCCACCATAAGAGTCATGGACTAGCCCTCTGCACCCAGGAGCCCCAGTAGACGCCTTCTTCTATACGTTGCCTTGGTCATGCTTTCTCTCCATAGTAGTAGCAAATAACCAAGAAGGCCCCATGATGTGTACAACTACTACCCCCCCATCCCCCCACACAGTCGTTCTCAGTAAACTCCATTTATGTTTCGTACAGACTTGTACTGAATTTCTCTTTTGTGGTGTAAGTTAAGAGTCTCATTTTTCAGTGAGTAGAAGTCCCCCTAAGGGACAGTTGCCAATGTTGAGCTGTGTCTTCCATTTCCACTGCCATTACTATGCAGCCCAGGACTGCTTGGGGACCTTTCCTGAAGTGCCTTCCCCAGCCCTTAAGTTTCAAAGGCCCTCTCTAGTCTCCTGGATTCCTGCCTCCCTGGTAGATGTCATGCTGGCTACTGAGTCACCTACAGCTGCCTTCAGGTTCCTTCTGTGATTATTCTCCAGAGTTGATTCCAAGAGATTAATCACAGAATTATTGTTTCCGAGAGCACCTGGGTTGATTCTTGGCAACTGCCTGTCTTGGCTTTGGAGCTCTAAGCTGGAATCTGAAGTGACTGGGTCCTATCACTGTATAGAGGGGCTCTGCTAGAAGTATTCTCAGGGGATCATAAGAGCTAGCTTTCCCATGCTGCCCCTGGCGTTTCCCCTGCACATTTGGAGGGAACCTCATGTTTTCTATTTCTTTAAAAGAAAACATATTTATTTTCAAGTTTATTTTAGGTGTATGAGCATTTTGCCCACAGTATATGTCTTTGCACCATGAATTTGCTGTATGCGTAGAGGCCAGAAGAGGGTGTCAGATCCTCTGAAATTGGAGTTGCAGATGAATGTTAGCCATTGTGTGAGTGCTAGGAACCCAACTTGGGTCCCCTGGAAGACAGCCAGTGCTCTTAACCTATAGCTGACTCTCCTGCACTGAACGTGCCATTTCTTGAACTACAACTAAATCTGTCACAATTTATATTTATTTTAGACTCAATTGTTTCATCCTCTCTCTGTGGAAAGCAGACCTCATGTTGGTTTGTTCTTTTCTCTGCATCGTTAACAACCTCACCCAGCAGTCATGGAATACTTTTTCATAGTTTTCTATACTGATCTCTTTGTTAGAGGAATCATTTGTAATTATTAATCATTTTCTTCTCTTATAAGCAACAACAACTGTGCGGAGAAAAAAAATACATGATCTTACCATACTTTAGCCAAAAGGAAGGAAAAAATACATGCAATTATGGAATCCTGTTGCACATTAATAACCAGTAGCCATGTTGAGACATAACCTACCAATTCAAAAATTCTTATTTTATCATATGCACACTTTTTACACATTGGGCTTTAGGGAGATAAAATATTTAACAGTTTTTTATTTTTAATAATAACAATTTTTTTTACTATTTTTAATGTGTGTGTGTTAGCAGAAGAACATGCTATCCTGTACATGTGGGGGTCAGGGGACAACTTTGTAGCCTTAGTTCTCTCCTTCCACATTTATGTGCATTTAGTGATCTATTTAACTGACATCATTAGGCTTGTGTGGCCCATGCCTTTACCCACTGAGCCATCTCACCACCCCTATATTGTGCTTTAAAAAAAATCTGTCTTTCATTTTAAAATGACATTTAGTTTTTTTTTTCTCTTGATAATTAGGTGAGATGAGGACAACAAAAAAATAAGGTCATTTGTAGAATTTACACCTTGAGTTATGAGCTGGAAGTAACAGTGCATGTGGGATGGGCATGGCTACACGCCTGCAATCTCAGCACCTGTGAAGAAAGAAGAAAAAAGGAAAAGCTCCATTGTACTCTATGAAGCACCATAGGAATGATACTCGCCCACACACCTAAAGCATAGCTGTTCCTTCATTGCGAGCTCCACAGGGGCTTCATAAAGTGGGACTGAGACCAGAGTTCTCCTTCCTTGCGTCAGATGTATTATCAATACTGAAATGCAATCTACTTGTGAGCCTCCCTCAAGGGCAGTCCTCACTTTAGAGTCTTTATCAGTTTATTTCTGTGGGAAAGTGTTCGTCTCCAACACGTTCCACTGAAGTCTGGCTGGAAAGGTAGAAACTACTGTTTTTTGTTGTTTGAATGGGAGATACACATGCCTCTATTCTGGGGGACTGCCTTCACCGTGGTCTCCAGGGTCTGCCTTAGAGGGAAGAAATAGCCCACACTGATGAGCATGGAAAAAATGGACACTGGTTGCCTGGAGCATGAATGTCAAAACTTATCAAGTACAGAGTGCATTGTGACAGATTGTTCCTATATACTTATAGTCATGTATACATATCTAATCCACATGCTCGTTTGACAAGGTTTTTTTTGAAGGGTGTATGTTCTGGCCCTCTTAGTCTAGGTAAGGATTTATGACAGGTTCAAGTGACTCATTTGTGACAGTGATGCTATGCGACTTCTGAGACTTCAAAGTACAGTGTGAGTATATCTCTCTTTCTATCTCAGAATAAATCTTGGGACACCTGATTTTGGGTGTACAAAGTTCCATTCAATACTGGGAAGCCAGCATGCTAGAACAAGTGAGAGCCTGGCCTTGGAGCTGCAGATTCCTAAGAAGCCCTGCATGTACTCAGAGTCCTGAGTCTCAAAGCATTAAGGACTACAAACTAGTCAGACAAGAAAATCTGGTGGCTACTGGGAAAATCCAGAGCAAACCCTTTTGGGTAGACACCTCCAGGATGCAAGCTTTATTCCCTACCCTCACCCCTGCAAAAAGGCAAACAACAACAAAAACCAAACCAAACAACCAAAAACAAAACAAAACAAAAACCCTCCAAACTAAAGCAAACAAGGTCACTGAGGAGAACTGCCAGGCAAAACACTACTAAGCATGCAAGAAAGCAAGCTGACACAAATGGGGCTCATATGTGCACAAATGGGAGAATTTATTCAGGCAACTATAAGTAAAAGAAATATTTCTAAATAAAAGTGCTTAAAATGGTTAATGAGATGCTAGGCTTGGTAACACATGCCTTTAGTTCTAGCATTTGGGAGGCAGGGGCAGGTGGATATCTGTGAATCTGAGGCCTAATCCTAACCCTAACCCTGTCAACAAGTGGCAGGGTAGCCAGGCCTATGTAGAAAGATCCTGTTGTACATACATGCCCACCCACCCATGCTCACACACAGGTTTAAAAGATAAATAAAAAACAAAGTATATTAAAAAAGACCTAACAGCTTTTTAAAAGAATGAGATGAAAGTTGTAGGGAGATTAACAAATGAGAAGACAGTGGTCATATTAAGAAATTAAGAAGCAGGCTAAAAAGAGACAGGAAGATTACTACAAGTTTGAAGCCAGTCCCATCTCTGTAGAGACTGGTAGGCCAATCACCAGAACTACATAGCTAAACCTTACCTCAAAAGGACAAGAAATCAGCACTGGCAACTGAACATTGTTGCAAACAAAATTAGGGAATTCGTAATATATCAGAGAAAATTACCCAAGACTAGCAAAACACACAACTACACAAACAAAACAAAACAAAACAAAACAAATCATCATCATCATCACCATTACCATCACCAGCAACAACAACAACAACAACAACAACACCAAAGAGGAGAACGGTGAAAGAAAGATCGAGATTTGGAGAATAGTATAAAATCTCTGTGTCAAATCTAGTTATAGAAACTCAAAATAGAGAAAATTGCATGGAACAGGAATGAAGATAAGTAACAGTTGAATTTAAAACATTTTCAGTCTTCTCTTGAGGGACATCTGGGTTGTTTCCAGCTTCTGGCTATTATAAATCAGGCTGCTATAAACATAGTGGAGCATGTGCCCTGGTTATATGTTGGGGTATGTTTTGGGTACATTTCTATTAGTGGTATAGCTGGGTCTTCAGGTAGATCTATTTACAAATTTCTGAGGAATCGCCAGATTGATTTCAGAAGTGTTTTGACCAGCTTTCAGTCCCACCAGCAATGGAGGAGTGCTCCTCTTTCTCCGTATCTTCGCCAGCATCTGCTGTCACCTGAGTTTTTGATCTTAGCCATTCTGACTGGTGTGAGGTAGAATCTCAGGGTTGTGTGGTTTGGCATTTCCCTGGTGACGAGGGATGTTGAACATTTCTTTAGGTGCTTCATGGTCATTCAGTATTCCTCAGTTGAGAATTCTCTGTTTAGCTCTGTACCCCATTTTTAATAGGGTTATTTGGTTCTCTGGAGTTCTTCTTGAGTTCTTTGTATAGACTGGATATTAGCCTTTGATAGCATATAGGATTGGTAAAGATCTTTTCCCAATCTGTTGGTTGCCATTGGGTTTCATTGACAGGGTTCTTTGTCATACAAAAGGTTTTGCAATTTTTTGAGGTCCCATTTGCCGGTTGTTGATATTAGTTATCTGGAGACACCAAACCCAGACACTATTGCTGATGCCAAGATGCACTTGCTGACAGGAGTCTGGTGTTGCTGTCCCCTGACCAATACAAATGCAGATACTCATAGGCAACCATCTAACTGAGCATGAGGATACCAGTGAAAGAGCTAGGGGAAGGACTGAAGGAGCTGAAGGGGGTTGCATCCCCATAGGAAGAGCAATATCAACTAACTGGACCACCCTGTGCTCCAAGAGACTAAACCATCAACCAAAGAGTATACATGGAGGGATCCATGGCTCCAGATACATATGTAGCAGAGGATGGCCTTGTTCGGCATTAGTGGGATGAGAGGCCCTTGGTCCTGTGTAGGTTTGATGACCCAGGGTTGGGGGATGCTAGAGGAAGGGTGGGACTGGGTGGGGGAGTGGGGGATCACCCTCATATAGGCAAAGATGAGGCAGTAGATAGAGGGTTGGGTGGGGGTGGTTGTGGACAGTTAAAGGGGGATATCATTTGAAATGTAAACAAATAAAGTGATTAATTAAAATCCACCCCCAAACCCAAAAAACATTTTCAGATTTAAAGAAGGATTTATATTTCAGGGTAAAAATGAATATCAATTTCATAAGAAGAAACAAACTATCCTAAAACTAAAATCCACTTAGATTCAAACCATTAATCCAAACACAAAATGAAAACTTGAT